>NC_087185.1:3780000-3902500 GCF_035594125.1 Scylla paramamosain
CGGAACAAAAAACATAAAAAAATGAAGACTGAAAGAAAGGAGCAACCCAGAACAAGAGGAGGAAGGAAGGCAAGAAGGAAAAAGAGTTCCCGGGGAGTGAAAATAGCGCATATTATGTATTACAGTGCAAGGAGGCGTCCGGAGGGAAGTGGAGGACAGGTGTTTGTGAGGACATGGTGGTGTTCACGGCGCCACTCAGGAGGTCGGGGGAAGAGAGGGAAGGAAAGCAAGAAAGGAAGGTAAGGAAAGAAGGCAGATGCTAGGAAGGGGAGAAGCTGAGAGAATACATGACTGAGGAGAAATGGACTTGAATGTTGCTTATGAAAAGGAAATGTTTACTGACTGAAGTTAAGTTTTGTCGTGATAGATAAATAATACAGCGATATAACAGGGAAATAGGGAATAAAATAGGAAAGAGAGGGAAACAGATAAGTAATACAGTTAATATAGCACAAGGAATAAGGAACAGTAAAGGAAATAAATGGAAACATAAGTAATACGATAAATATTATAGATAACACAGGAATAGGGAATTAAATGGGAAATAGAGGGAAACAGATAAGTAATACAATAAAGATTACAAATAACACGAGGGATAAGGAATAAAATGAGGAATATATAGAGAGAAATAACCTTTTTTTTTGTTTAGAGAAAGAATGATAAACTAAAACTGTAAAAAAAAAATTAACTTAAAGCAGAAAAAAAGTGATGAATAAAACAAGAAAATAAAAAAATATATATATATATATATATATATACTGATAAAATCGCAATAGAAGATACAAGAACTGCTCTCCTTTACACGTTACTAGAATATTATACAAGAAAATACATTAGTGAGAGTTTATTTCTATTGATGGCAAGAATAGCCAAGATAATTAAGGCGAGATTGAGTCATGAAATAAGAATGAAGATATATGCAGCACAATACCACCTTTGTCTCTCTCTCTCTCTCTCTCTCTCTCTCTCTCTCTCTCTCTCTCTCTGACAACACCATCTTTCCTCCGGCGTAGGCTGTGACCATCTTACAATTTTCTCTTCGCTGCAATGTACGTTCTTTTTTAATAATTCGTCGCGTCGAGGGAAGCTTGGCTATGAATATAATATGAAGCCTTGCTCTCTTGTGCTGGCTGGCTGTGAAAGTTACCGAGCTGAAAGAGAGAGAGAGAGAGAGAGAGAGAGAGAGAGAGAGAGAGAGAGAGAGAGAGAGAGAGAGAGAGAGAGAGAGAGAGAGAGAGAGAGAGAGAGAGAGAGAGAGAATGTGCATGTTTGAGACAAATAGTTGTTTGTTGGGTGTCTGTCTGTCCGTGTGTGTGTGTGTGTGTGTGTGTGTGTGTGTGTGTGTGTGTGTGTGTGTGTGTGTGTGTGTGTGTGTGTGTGTGTGTGTGTGTGTATGTATGTCTGTGTGTGTATGTGCGTGTGCGCGCGCATGTATTTGACAGAAAACTTTTGCCATTACTCAACCGAGCGAAAACTCCCCCGGCAGATGAAAAACAAATAAATTATTCACCTTTCAATTCTCAATTCAATAATAACTCTCGGGTGCGCGCAGATGAAAAGGTAGGCAGCGGGAATTTGGGAAACGGACGCTGCCGCTGCGCTCGGGGGACAAACAACGTAATTAAGTCGATGGCTAATTGCATGTCACAAGAGCATAACCTTTTACGAATTGACCAGCGCGGCGGACCGAGGCACCGGGGGAGACTGTGACCTGTTTTGTGCAGCTAAGTGACCTCAATGTGCACGATGGATATGAAGAAACCCTACCAGGAGAATTAGTGTGTGTGTGTGTGTGTGTGTGTGTGTGTGTGTGTGTGTGTGTGTGTTGGGGGATGATGATGGTGGTGATAGTAGTGGTGGTGGTGGTGGTAGTAGTAGTAGTAGTAGTAGTAGTAGTAGTAGTAGTAGTAGTAGTAGTAGTAGTAGTAGTAGTAGTAGTAGTAGTAGTAGTAGTAGTAGTAGTAGTTGTTGTTGTTGTTGTTGTTGTTGTTGTTGTTGTTGTTGTTGTTGTTGTTGTTGTTGTTGTACTAGTAGTAGTAGTAGTAGTAGTAGTAGTAGTAGTAGTAGTAGTAGTAGTAGTAGTAGTAGTAGTAGTAATAATAATAATAATAATAATAATAATAATAATAATAATAATAATAATAATATATAATAATAATAATAATAATAATAATAATAATAATAATAATAATAATAATAATAATAATAATATCACCAATAACAACACTAATAAAACTAATAAACGTCAAATATTATCATGACAGAACCTTCATCTAACACACACACACACACACACACACACACACACACACAGTCCACTCCTCAGCTGCACCCAGAAACTGTCTCACCCCAACCCTCCCCTCACCCTGCCCCCTTCCCCCCATCACCCTCCCCTCCCCTCATTCCCAGCAGCCTAGACAGCGAGATGAGAAAATATACCAATAGATCATTAAATATTTCAGGGCACACGAGCGATCACAAGCCCAATTTATTGCACGCCAAACAAATACTGCCTATGAAGTATTTGTGTCGTAGAATGGCGAATATTTCATAGCCACGCCAATCACGACTCATGTATCCAATGCGGCTGAGCGAAGCACCGGGGAATATTCATCGTCACAACTGGAGTACTGATGTGTGACGCTTGGAAACACAGCCAGGGACTCCAATAGTGATGGAAGATTGAGAATGAGAAGGTAGATTTTGTTTCTCTCATTCGTAACACGGTTCAGTTTTCCAAAAGTGATGAGGGGCTGAAAATAATTTAGCTTCTGTCTCTGTCATTCGTAACCCGGCTCAGTTTTGCAATATTGGGCGAAGGGTGAGAATCAGAAGTTAGGTTTTGTTTTTCTCATTCATAACGTGGTTCAGTTTTGCAATAGTGATAAAGGAATGATAATAAGTTAGCTACTGTCTCTCCCACTCGCCACAGAGACTGAAGGTTGAGGATGAGAAGTTTAGGCTCTGTCTCACTCGTCTAACGGCTTAGTATTGCAATAGTTATACAAGATCAAGTGATAAAGGAATGAAAATAAGTTAGCTTTTGTCTCTCCCACTCGCCACAGAGACTGAAGGTTGAGGATGGGAAGTTAGGTTTTGTCTCCCTCTCATTCGTCTAACGGCTTAGTATTGCAATAGTTATACTAGATCAAGGATAAGAAGTTAAGTTTCAATCTCTCTCAGTCATAACACGCCTCAGTTTTCCAATAGAGATCGAAAATGAAGGACAAGAAGTTAGGTTTTGTCTCTCACTCGTAATGAAATAGTAAACAAATTAATACATTAGAAATAAGACTCAATCTTACCGCAACAAACACCTTCACCAAGAGGGAGGATTCAATACACTTATCCTCTAAATTTTTGACGATCGTTTCTGACTCTCTGGGGACTGGCAATTAAATGAACCTGTTTTTTTTACTTTTTTTTTTATTTTGTTGCCCTTGACCGGCGCCCCTGTTACATAAAAAAGAAACAGCCAAACACTAACACCAAAACAACACAAATTTTTACACCAAGTCACTGAGAAACGAAGAAAACCACACGTTCCTACGCTACGAAAGCCAGCGTTCCTAACCCCATCAGCCCATCAGAGCCTCACCCAACACAACAAACCCAATGCTTCTTCCTCCCTTGACAGACACACACAGGACGCAGCCACCACCGTGATATTCTCTGCAAGCGGTATATCACAGCATCCTAATCCAGTTTACATAATTTCAGCAGTCTGGCCAAGTTTCATCAGCAGTGAGGGCCGCGCATTCTTGCCTTGTGCTGCCAAAACAATTACCGCTGCTTAACATGTTGTGAGTTTAGACGCGAAATACAGTGCTGAATAATGAAGAGGGAGATGCAAGAGGGAGATGCTGGATGCTGGATGATTCTGGATGAGAGAGAGAGAGACAGAGTAAGAATAGGGAGGTGAGAGAGGTAAGGGGAAAGGATGCACCATATGATAAAAGGTGTAAAAAGAGATAAATAATAGCAGAGGGGGGAACAGAACGAATACAAAAGAGAAAGGTAAAGGGATTGTAAAGGAGGAACAAAACGTAAAACAATAGAAGTGAAAGTAAAAGATAATGCTTGAGAGAGAGAGAGAGAGAGAGAGAGAGAGAGAGAGAGAGAGAGAGAGGAGAGAGAGAGAGAGAGAGAGAGAGAGAGAGAGAGAGAGAGAGTTAATAATGAACAGAGAAGACACAGAAAGCTGGAAGGGTAAAAACACACACAACAAAAGAGGGGATAAACAAAACACACAAGGCAGAATACAATAACGGAGGGAATAAACAAAACGAGGAATAAGAAACAGAATTAGGGATAGAGAATAACGAAACAGAGAACGAGAAATAGAATATAAAGAACACAGAAGATAATTACTACGTTTCTCAGCTTAAAAATAAGTAAATATACAAAAGAAATAACAATTGTGGGTATATATAGTTGAGTTATGTGAGGAGAGACAAAGAAGTGAGGAAGAGAGATGAGGGAGGAATAAGACAAGGAGTCAGGAGTGGCAGGAGACTAGCATGAGTAAAAAAATATGAGAGAGAGAGAGAGAGAGAGAGAGAGAGAGAGAGAGAGAGAGAGAGAGAGAGAGAGAGAGAGAGAGAGAGAGAGAGAGAGAGAGAGAGAGAGAGCATGGGAGTTAAAAGTAAGGGAGTGAGAGTTTTGAAGGCAAGACCTAACGTGACTCGTGAAAGGTTGAGGGAAGTGAGTAAAACTGGAGTGAAATAGCCGTGAGATTGGAGTGAGAAAGCCAGGCTGGGGTGAAGGGAGGTGGTGAGGGTGAGAACATGTGAGGGAGGCTGAGGGGGCGGGTGGTGAGGCATGGAAGCCAGGCGGAGCGGTGCGCCTCCCCTCACCCTTCGTCAAACGCAGATAAGCACGTTGGAGAGAACAAGCGACGGTCTGTGTGCGTGTGTGAGGGTCACCACTCAGGGGAGAGGGCGCGAGCTGTGTTTGTGTTGGAGCAAAATTGAAAAATGAACTGTAATATCAATCAAGGAAGTGCAAGGGGAGGAAACCAGACACGTTCAAGAGCACAACCTCATCTTGTGAACTTAAACAACCACGTGCCGGCAAGACGACACCACTTTGAACTAATGAACACATGTGATGACAAAAACACACACCCATCACAAACCCTAACATGAATTGCCCATTAAACACACACATAAAGGAGATACAAGGAAGCCAAGACACTCTGGGGACACAATAATTAATCAGATACCTGACACCCCTGACACCTGACAGAGAGAAAAACACTCGCATCTACCACGCCCTCCCGAACGCCTCAACTCCCAGATTCCCTCAGGCGAACACAGGGACGCCTCCACTACCCGCCGGGGCTCCAAAGGGCAGGGGTCAAGGCACAGTGCCAGGGCGGCGTCTCATGAAGGGTATCTTTAGGGATTATCTGTTATTCCTGCGTGCAAAAAATGGTTTATTAAGAGATCAAACAAATAAGTCTGGTCCGTGATGCTTGGTCAGTGAGTCTTAATGTGTTTTTGTTCTGTCTAAGCGTCAAGGAAATTAGACTTTTTGTGTTGGTTCAGAGTTAAGAGGAATTCTGCGCTTTGCTTCTGTGTCTTGCTCCACTTTGCTAGCTTTCCTTCTTCACTATCTTGCCTACTGTGTGCTGTTCATCAGTGTTAAAAGCAGTGAAATTAAATAAAACACCTAATTTCGTAATACATGCTATGACACACTCTCTCTCTCTCTCTCTCTCTCTCTCTCTCTCTCTCTCTCTCTCTCTCTCTCTCTCTCTCCTCTCTCTCTCTCTCTCTCTCTCTCTCTCTTGATTCAGCTCCTCTATGCAACACCTAGAGTAAACACGAGTCTGGTAAGCAAACACACACACACACACACACACACACACACACACACACACACACACACACACACACACACACACACACACACACACACACACACACACATTCCTACACTCGGTACGTACACAATCACCTGTTTACCTGCACGTGGCCGGAACTAATGCCCGGCCAGACACACCTGAGGAGGTCAACACGAGTCTTAAGTCCCCTGCTTACTTCCCATTCAAGGTCATTTCATCCCTCAGTGGCTGCGTGAACCGACTTGCTCTTACTATCATCATTATCTCTCTCTCTCTCTCTCTCTCTCTCTCTCTCTCTCTCTCTCTCTCTCTCTCTCTCTCTCTCTCTCTCTCTCTCTCTCTCTCTCATCCTTCTCTGACAGTGCGAATTAACGTCACCCTCTTAAACTCGACATGTGAAATTAAGGGAGGAGGAGGGAGGAGGAGGAGGAGGAGGAGGAGGAGGAGGAGGAGGAGGAGGAGGAGGAGGAGGAGGAGGAGGAGGAGGAGGAGAATAACACATCCAACATGAAATCTGAAGAAAATATAACGCAATAAAAACAAAAGAAAGAAATAACAAGAAATTTAAGAATTATATCGACTACATTCAGAGAGAGAGAGAGAGAGAGAGAGAGAGAGAGAGAGAGAGAGAGAGAGAGAGAGAGAGAGAGAGAGAGAGAGAGAGAGAGAGAGAGAGAAAGGGAAATAGATAGATTGGGAGGGAGAGGAGGAGGAGGAGGGAGGGAGAGGGAGAGGTTTGGGTGAGGATGGATGGATGCTGGGATGAAAGAAGACAAAAGTGCAAGGGAAGAGAGAAGGATATTGAGAAGGAATAAAAAGAAAAAGGAAAAAAAAAAGGAAGGTAGGAAGTGAGGGAGAGAAACAAGGAAATGGATGCTGGGAGGGACTGATGCTAGGAGGAGGAGGAGGAGGAGGAGGAGAAAGAGAGAGAAAGAGAAACTGAGGAAGAAAGTGAACTGGAATGAAGGGAATAAAAGAGAAAGAGAGAGAGAATACGAAGGAAGAATGGAAGTAACAGAGACACTGAGAAAGGACAAAGGAGGAATCTGGGAGACAGGAAGAAGTAAGAAAGGGAAGTAGAGGAGGAGGAAGAAGGAGAGGAGGCACTAAAGCAAGTACAAAGCAGAGGTGGAGTTGAAGGAAGCAAGAAAGGAAGAGGAGGAATTCAGAGGAAGAGGAGGAGGAGGAAGAGGAGGAGGACACGTTGCAGTGACTAATATTCATTTAACACAAGGTAGAAAAGCCAACAGTAAGATTATTCACCCTTAGAAGGCGAGTCTAAGGAAACAACAGATAAATATAGAACAAGACAACAGGCGTGCAGTGTATCTTTCCCTTACTCCCTAAACAAGACCACGAAGGGACCAACGACAGTGCAGGGGGAATAAATGAAACTAGGATGTGATTCTACTTGTGGAGGTAAATAATAAACGAGATGAAGCTTAATTAATCATTCTCACTGTGTATCTGTGTGTATCTGATCACTGAGAGGCCACAGATTGACTAGTTATTCTTTACTCTGCTGTCCTTAATGTCACTAATTCCCATGACCTATACACTAATCAATGCTACAACTTGTGACTCTATTGTTTTCGTCCTCACTACTGTCTACTTCTCTTCACAAATTATATTAAATCTCTTGTATCTTTTATGATTTTATTCTACTGTACTGTCTATCCACTTCTCCTAGCCTATACTAAATACTAACCAGTTGCTATTCATTACCACACTGTTAACTCTCAGTACTGTCCACTTCTCTCCATGAGCTATATGCGTTCTTTATCTCATGCTAATCATTACTTCTCTCTCTCTCTCTCTCTGTTCACTCACTTCTCTCCATAACCAATACTAAACACTACGATAACAAATGCTCTAACTTTTTACTCCACTATTCTTACCCTCAGTATTATCTTCTCTCCACGACGTGCGCTACTAAAACCCTCTGTCTTATGTTGAATACCACTAGTCCCTCTTCTACAGTCCCCAGTGCACCTGTCATCCATAACCTGCAGTAAACACAAGATTACTAGGTATTTACTGCTCTCACTGCCAACAGTACCAGCTCCTCTCCACGACCTATGCTACTAAATACTGTCTGTCTTATGCTGAATACCACTCGTTCCTATCCTACTGTCCCCAATACGCCCACTCCTCTCCACGACCTACAGTAAATGTTCTTTGTTACCTGTATTAGTGTATTCTCTTTGTCCCTTGCTCTCCTCAGCGCTCTACCTTTACGATGTCCAAAAATAACTTGCCAGCACCAGATCCACACACCAGCTCCTCATCAAACAGTTATGAAACTCGCTTAGGGAACAAGGCTTTCATCCATCTGAAAGGCTAGAGAAGCAAATGAACCTCTTAACTTTTTTTTCTTCTCCTCCTTCTCTTCTTACGGATTCAATGGTATCATAATAAACTATAACCTTTATTCACTTTGTTTATATAACTGCGTAACGTCTCTAAAAATTGTGATATATTAATAGGGTTATTTTTTTCTCGATTCACATTATTAAAAAAAGTAAGAGATAATTGAGATGACTATTCCACAAGCGTCACGTATCCATTACATAGCTTTAAAAATTCCTACTTGAAAATTTTTTTATGTAATATATCAAAAGGGTAATTTTTTTTTGTCCTTTTTTTCTGGATTCCCATCATAAAAAAAGTAACAAACACACAATTGACATGAATATTCCACAAGCGTCACGCATTCATTACATAACTTAAATAAAACTCCCCACTTGAGGCTTTTTTATGTAATATTCCAATAGGGTCATTTTATTCTGAATCCGTATAAAAAAAAAAAAAACTGACATGAGCATTCCACAAGCACCACGTGACGGAAATAACAAGCCAACAACTTCTGGTGGAATTACAGTAACTACTACTATGATCAACAAGGCGTGGACGAATTCAGCACAACTTGTAAACAAACTCGTGATAAGGGAGTTAAAGAGTAGGAGAGTGAAAAGGATGTGAAGAGGAGCATTAAACGGTAAAGGTAGTCAGTCTGCGGCGGGAAAAGGAGATTCACAAGAAGGAGAATAAAAATGAGCTAGTGTCTCTGGAAGTATATATTATTTACATCACTTAAAAGTACTTGTGAGGGAGGGGAGGGAGAGGGAAGAGAGTGGAGGGGTGGGAGAGGATTAGAGCCAGCGGAGATGGAAGGGAAAAGCGCGGAAAGGGGTGGAGTATTCATGGAAGAGATGGAGAAGTTTCAAGGGTATTTTAAGAATGAAGGAAAGAACGTGGAAGGAAAAAAAAAGATGATTCGTGGAAGGGAAAGCTTCGAGGAAGAGAAGTAACAAGGACGAGACGGAAAGTACGGAGAAGACTGAGGGAAAAATTAGAACACGATGAAAAAGGAAAAAATGAATAGACTGGATAAAAATAAAAGACGGAAGGCAAGACAAGAAAAGAAATAAGAAGTAAAGTCTAAGAAGAATAAAAGGAAGCAGGGAAGGAAGAAAAGAAGAAAACAAGATAGGATAAAAACACAAAAGAACAAGAATGGAAGGCAAGACAAGAGAAGAAACCACAAATAAAGGATAAGAGGAAAAGAAAATTAAACCAAAAGAAAAGAAAAAACAAAACAAAACAAAATAAAAACAAAAGGAAAAAAATAGAAAAAGAAAAGAAAAATCATTAAAGGGAAGCTACAGAGAAAGATTTTGCAGAAGTTCGACCACCACTAACCAATAAATGAGACTCATACGAACATAACTAATGATGAAGTACAGACCATGGCAGAGGAGGCGGCAGGGGCGATGCATCAGTGGAATTGACTGGGGAGAGGCTGCAGGCATGACAGGGGGTGGTGGTAGTGGTGGTGGTGAAGATGTGGCAAGGTTAAGGAGTGGTTGAAAATGAAAGACGCTGCTTGTGATGAGGTGTGGTGAAGAATCGCTGTGTGAGAGGGAAGAAATGTGTAGTGTTGTGTGTGGTGATCTGGTGAGGTTATTAAGTAGTGACTGGTGTGGTGAAGGAGGCTGTGGTAAGGTTAAGTGACATGGTGTGTGCTGGTTATGGTGAGATCCTACAGTGAATACAGTGAGGGATGTATAGTGTATGGTAGAGACTGGCAGGAATAATAGTGATGTAAGGATGTGGTGATGTAATTGTATGATGTTTGATAATGATAGAGATGTGAGGGCTAAAATGCTGAAAAAAACGTGGTATGATGCATGTATGGTGAATGGTAGTAAAGACAGAAATAACAGTAAAATGGTGAGAAAATGCGATGGATTTATGGTGTGTGGTAGTGAATGATAGAAATAACAGTGACTAGATTGGAATACCGAGATATGGTGAAAGTGTGATGTCTGGTGATAGTGACTGATGTGGATAATACTGATGTCTGGATTGAAATGCCTAAATGTGTTATAAATGAAGACACGAACACACGCTTCACGAGTTCCCATTGTTAATTCAAGCCCGGGAAACGCAGGGAGCAAGAGTCAAGTTCCTGCAAGGTGGACGCGCTGAATGAACGCAATCCCCTGTTATATTGAATTCAGGTAACTATTGAATTCAGGTAACTATTGAATTCAGGTAACTCAAGTCCCACACCTTCCCTCCCCACCCCCTTGCCACTCCCAGTCCATTAGAGATATGAACAAAACCTTTATCCAGAATTAAAATAACCCTCAATAAAACTCTTTAGGAAAGTTTATGTACAATGGAGAATTTCTTGTTACCAGAGTGACTTATAAAAAAAAAAACAATTCGATACCTATAGAGGAAAGAAATTTTTTCCCCCAAACTCCGGCCGTAACGGAGATCCCCAGGTGGGCTAATTGGTAACAAGACACCTGGGCGGCGGCAACAATACCTGGCCACCATTGATCAGGTATCGCGCCAAGCCACCCAACTGTACCAACTGTTTTTACGCTGCATTTCTTACGCTACTTTGCGGGAAAAGTTCCTGCGAGCTATGCAGGGTTCTTGACGGCTTGCTTGTGTGGAGAAATGCATGTAGAAGAGGTGGAGCGGTGGTGTTCGTAGTAGTAGTAGTAGTAGTAGTAGTAGTAGTAGTAGTAGTAGTAGTAGTAGTAGTAGTAGTAGTAGTAGTAGTAGTAGTAGTAGTAGTAATAGTAGTAGTAGTAGTGCAACAAAACTTTCCCATCCTTTCAAAATCATTAGTACAATTTCCCGAAATAAAAATAAAGACTTACTCAAGAAAAAAAAATAAGCAGAAATTTACGAAGCATTATTCTATTAAAACACAAACACACACACACACAGACACACACACACACACACACACACACACACACACACACACACACACACACACACACACTGTATAAAATCACTAATGGCCACAAATATAACAAAACAGAAGACCCACACAAGACCACGCCAATAAAAACACCCTCGGCTGTACCTATGACGGGAGGGAGCGCCAATGCACATGACGGCTCAGAGCACCAGTATGGGTACCAGCTCCGGGACAGAGGCACAATGAGCTGGAAACACGTCGCAATATTTAGTGAGGCGTATCGACATGAGTTATTAATGCCATCCATACACGGGAGAGAGAATATGATGCGTCCCCTATACACAAACCATACACTCATTATGTAGAGAAGGCAGTACTTTTGCAATTGGTTATTATACCTGCACACCTATGGACATAATTTTCCTCATAACACCCACTTGGGGCACCGCGGCCTCGCTACAACACGTATATCACTCGTCCAGCCTCATTACCGCCTGAACAATGGCTAACATAATTTTACTTCCTGCAATGGTTCTGCTTTATAGTCCCAGAGCCAGATAAGGGTACTTTTTTTTTACCTCCCTCAGTACTGAATGTCCCTCTCTCTGCCTGTAACTAGTGCATGTGTTTGTTCCCGGGCACACACACACACACACACACACACACACACACACACACACACACACACACACTGGTTGTTTCTGTTTCCCAGTAACAGCTAGTGCCTGTATTTGTTCTGAGCGCTACACACACACACACACACACACACACACACACACACACACACACACACACACACACACACACACATATCTCATCCAAGTCCACCACAGGAGTCTTAGAAGAGTAATTTCCCGCACGTTAATTACTAAAATTGTAAAGTCATAATAATTTTCCTAGACACGACCTTCCACTACTGCAAGTCTGTTATTCGTGTTATTGTCACTGTAATTATGCTAAGAACCAAGACAACACTTCTCAGTAACAAAGCAAAGGCGATGGCTTGAAAGAAGAGTGTGATATAAAGAGGAAGTTAAGTATTATTCTAATTAGAGTAAGAGGCGACACTAACATTACTCGTTCCTCTTTCTTCTTATATTATTTTCCTTTCCACACATGACTGGCCAAGGGTAAGAGAAGATGGAAAAAAAAAAAAAACTGCTTATTAATGCTCCCACAGTCAAAAGAATCAAAATAAGTTGGCCAGTTTAGTTTCACAGCTGTCTTAACACTCCTAGTTCAAGTCGTAGGAAGGAGGAAAAAGCAACATGAGGCAATGAGTTCCAGAGTTTACCAGTGAAAGAAAAGACAGAATGAACCTTCAAGTTTTCTACATATCTTAATGCTCCTCTTTTAAAACACTTCAACTCGTAGGAAAAAGTAGAAAAGGCAGTGAGTCCCAGAGTTTACCAGTGGAAGGGACGAGAGAAGATACGGGAGGTGGACGAAGTAAGGGTGAGAACTGAGTAATAAGCCATACTACCAATATAACAGTGATGAAATATGAAGCGAGTGGGGATATAATGGATGTAGTCATGGAGGAGTGAAGATACGGATTAACTCTTGCATTAGTTAGGTGGTAAGAGTGAGCGCTGAATAGAAAGCCGTACTATAAATATAACAGTGATGAAACATGAAGCGAGTGCGGTATAATGGATGTAGTCACGTAAAGCACATCGTTATGCAACCACCATCAGCTTTCACATGCAGCTGGCGGCGGGGCGACAACAGATATTACAACCCTAACACAAGCCAAATACGCAGAAACTTGCTTTGATGCAATAACATAAAGCATTTTGCAGCAATGAAAGGTGAACAATAAAACGGAATTGTGTACAGCGAAATGATATCATCCTCTTGAAAAAATTGAAAGAATAAGCGAGTTCAAATCATATTTCAATTTTATACAAGATATTCTTTCAATATTTTTTTCTTCTTTTTAATACGTATACACATACGTAAAACGGTCACTTCATTATCATATTAAGTCAGACTAATCATCATACCTCATTAATGATCCACTATCCAATCCACGCATCTAATTTCCTTCTGTGTCTCCTGAAAAGAAAGCAGTGCCCACAAAAATTATATATACTTCTAGAATGAAGAGGCGACAAAATCTGAACAAAGATATGAAAAATGCATCCCATTTCTAAAACCCGAGGAAGGGAAGGAGGGAGAAGGTAAGAGGGAGGAAGATGAGACTCAAGGAAGAGGAGGAGGAGGAGGAGGAGAAAAGTACTGATATGGCCACAAGTTCGACCATAACACAGTATAACGTGACCATAATGCAAGGAGGAGGAGGAGGAGGAGGAGGAGGAGGAGGAGGAGGAAGGGAGTCGAAGCGAGCACGGAGATTTCCACACCCTTTCCCTCCTCTCTCTCCCTCCTCTTGCCTTCCTTTCTTCCTTCCTCCCCTCTCTTCCTTCATTATTCCCTCCTCTCCTCCCTCCTCCTCCCTTCCCCCAATATTCAGGCCTCTCTCTCCGCTCGTGTAGAAGCAAACTAAAAATAATAAAACCTAATAGTAGTAGTAGTAGTAGTAGTAGTAGTAGTAGTAGTAGTAGTAGTAGTAGTAGTAGTAAAAGATGTGAAGAAGAAGGAGGAGTCAAGACGAGGGACAAGCATGAGATGAAGTAAATGCAAGATAAGAAGCAAGATAAAGAGAAAGAGGAGGAGGAGGAGGAGAAGGAGGAGGAGGATTGAAGGGCCATTAGCACTGTTTTTCCTCGTACTCTGGCTAACAATTATGAGGCAGGGCAGTAATGAAGGCACATCCGGGAACAAACAAGGCGACCATCACGATGCACGAGACAGGAACCCCCCAACCCCCCCTACGTATCCCCCTCCTATCCCCGCTGAGCCTCCCTGGCCACCGCGAGGCTCCCAAACTGACCTCTAATGACTAATGACTCACAGGAAATATTGCTTTTGTATTTAACTCAAAGCCAGATTAATATTGCTGGGATTTTAGTAGCTTATTCATACTGCCTGATTTTTGCTGCCCTTCAGATGTGTTCCTAGTTATAAATGAGGTATTGAAGTTATTTAAAGGTGCAGTGCGGAAGAGAAGAAACGCCTGGGAATGTTCAGGGTGATTGCATTCATCACTGTAAACACGACAGCTCGATTTGTAGTACCTGACTTTGTGTCCCGCGGTGCTTGACGGATCACTCGCCTGGAACTCCTTTGCCGCGCTGACTGTAATGTTGTGACACTTGGTAAAGCTGAACAGCCTGTAAGAGAATTTCACTTCTTAAATCAATTTCATCTTTAGTCATAACAGCTTAAGAAATAATAATGACTGAAAATAAATCAATTAATAAATACACACACAAAAAAAAAAAAAAAGAAAGCTATTCTGACTACATATATATATTCTAGTTTATACGATTTTAAAACTTCAATTAAAAATGAAAAACACTATTCAGATTATATTCCAGTTTATACAACCAACTTCATTTAGTTTCTACAGAAAAAAAAAATCTATTTTCAGCCTATACATTCAAGCTTGTACGCCAAAATATTTCAACTTCAACACAAAAAAAAATAAATAAATAATAATAATAATAATTTGAGCACATCGCAATTTGCACAACTAAAATCTAACCCACGAACACAAACAAAGCACTCTCAGCCTACCTATGAACTCTAACTAGTGCAAAAAAGAACAATACTACAATGAAAAAATAAATAAATAAAATAAATAATAATAATAATAACGAGCATATCCTAATTCGCACAACTACAACTTCACCACGAACAAAACAAGGCAGCCTCACCCTACCTATGAACTCCACCTGCAAAAAGGAACAATACTTAATACAACACACAGCAGGCCTTCACGTGGGTGGCAGCGGCGATGAGGGGCTGAACAAAAGTGATGGGAGGAACTGTGCAAACTATGTAACCGAGTGTCCATCGGCTGAAGGGTCCGGCTGTCCGAGATGGGGTAAAGTGGCCTCCTGTAGCTCACCCCATCTCCCCACCCTACTGCACTCCCCATCCACCCTTCCCCTCCTCACTCACCACTCACCACTCACCACTCTGCGTCCCACAGCGCCCTCGCCGCCCCCCTCCCGTCCGTGCCGTCACCGTGACCCGCGCACCACCCACCTTCACCCTGTCACACCCTGCCTGTGTTTGCTTGCCAGGTTGGAAATCGAAAAATATACTAAAAGAATTCCCTAACCTAAGTAGCCGGAGTTTTAAGTATACAGAGGAGAAAAGGGAGTGTATAAATGCCCCAAGGATTCTAGGATAGCATTAGCAAGAGATGGATACAAGGAGGAAGGAAGAGATGAATGTTAAAGTATAGTGAAGATCAAGTAAAGGCTGAGAAAAGTGCTCCTCTTATTGCAATCATGAAGGGCTTGTTATGTTACTGTTTGCTGAGATAGACAGAGGTGGACAGATACAAGGAAACTAACAGAGACAGGGAGACTGATGAGCAGACATGGAGCTAAATAGATGCTGGTATACACCCACCAACACCACCACCCCACCGCCACACACACACACACACACACACAAGAAAAAACATTAAACCATCACAAAAACAAACATCACAACTCAACATCACATCGAGGGAGGAGAAGGAGGAGGAGGAGGAGGAGAGAAAAGAGGGAGAAACAGGAGGGAGAAAATAGGAGAAGGGACACACAGGAGGGAGTGAAGAGGGGGTGGAGGAAAGGGAAGGGTGTGCTATTGTTTACACGAACCAGCTGATTGGACCAGTCTGTGTGTCCCAGAAACAAATATGATTGTCGGTGATAATGGTGATAATTGCTCACCGTTGCCCTGTATCAACAAGAAATATTTTGTGAATAGTTTTACAGCCATTGGTTTTAAAAAATGGCCTTTCACTTAATTAAATGTCCTGTGGGGCATTAAAAGTTCTCTCTCTCTCTCTCTCTCTCTCTCTCTCTCTCTCTCTCTCTCTCTCTCTCTCTCTCTCTCTCTCTCTCTTATTAGTGCAAGAGTAATGGCAACTAAAGGTGAGGTTAATATATTGTTATCTGAAGCGTGTGTGGGTCCAAATACTCTCTCTCTCTCTCTCTCTCTCTCTCTCTCTCTCTCTCTCTCTCTCTCTCTCTCTCTCTCTCTCTCTCTCTCTCTCTCTCTCTCTCAGGCAAACAGTCACAAACCTCAACTTCGTCCCAAACTGTTTTATTTTTCCCTCAACACGACACGAACGTTTGACAAAATGTTACCACGCATATAAATATATCTTTTTTTATCACAATAATTCACAGGCAACTGGATCTGAAAGTGGTAATATAGTTTACACATCAAACGGTAAATATAACTGCATGAATAAATAAATGGGAAAAAAAAAAGAGAATGAAAATGAATAAAAAAAAAAATAATGATGAAAAGGTATAAAGGGAAAACCTATATTGAATTCCCATCCCTATATATATAAAATTCTGATTGAAATAAAGGTCACAAAAATCATACACATCAAGCAGCATAAACTAGACTGTTGTAATACACGTTTTCCACTCACTCCAAGTCAATGAATAAATAAACAAATAAACAAATGAGTAAATGAATAAATAAATACATAAATAGATAAATACACGGTTAGATAGATAGATAAATAGATAGATAGATAGATAGACAGATAGACAGAGAGAAAGATTAGATTTCATAAGGTTTAGATAATGCTATGTTAGTTAGATAGATAGATACATAGATAGACAGGTAAAGAGATTTATAGATAGATGATGGATAGACAGACAGACAGACAGACACGCAGATACCTGGATATATATGTAGAAAAATAAATAGATAGATACATAGATAAATAAACAAGTAAAGAAAGAAACGAAATGAAACTAAACGAAACACATTTTCTTTTTTTTATACATAATTTAAGTAACAAAATTATAAAAAAGTAATAAAAATGAAGTTACAGAGTCAAGAGATGAGCGAGTGGAGATGGACTGATTATCTTTCGCTTCCTTCTCAATTTCATAACTAGAAAAAGCATTATTTATTTAGTAGTAGTAGTAGTAGTAGTAGTAGTAGTAGTAGTAGTAGTAGTAGTAGTAGTAGTATTGAGGTGGTGTACCAGTGTTTCAACGGAGCACAGTAATGGCCGCTTGTCTTGCATGCAACAATCTGACTAACAACTCCCCCCGCCTGTTCGCTCCGAGAATAACAATACTTAAATGAATGAATAAAAAATGCAATATAAAAACACATACACAAAATAAAAAAAATAAAAAACTCTTAGCCATCAACAAATTACTCTATCAAATCAAAGAACGAAACAAAAAGCAGAGTGGTTGTTGAATAAAAATATAATATAGTATACATGATAAAATAAATAAAGAAAGAAAGAAATAAAGAAAGAAATAAAGAAAGAAATAGCAATAGCAATACGGAAATTACTCTATCAGACCAAACAACGGAAAAAAAAAATTAATTAAACAAAGTACATAATAAAATAAAATAAAACATGAACACATACGTACATAAACTAAATCAAAAAAAAAGTGATTTTTGACCACCACCAAATTACTCTCCTAAAACCAAAGAACCGAAAGGAAAAATGGAAAAAAAAAAAGACGAGCGGTTGTTAGATGAAAAAATAACAAAAAAATATATATATAATCCCTAGTAACATACACTGCTATCACGTGTCCATGCAAGTGAGAATTAAACAATACAGTAAAAAAAATAAATAAAACACACACACACACACACACACACATAGTATACCAATATGATAAAAAAAATACCATAGTGTGACATTTAACACAAAGAATTAAACCACACGTTTAAATGTCACGCAATGTAATGAAGCCGGGAATAAACAGGGAAGCAAAATACAATGACAAGATAACAAAGAATATATTACCACACCAAAATACAATTACAGACCGTATTAATAAAGGAAGGAATAAATGTATACGTATGTGTGTATAGCTGAATATGGATTTTTATACATTAGGCAACCTTCCGGATTGAGTAATGGAATTTGACAGCCACGCATGACAGGTAAAGGTAGGGAGGAGAGGAAGATGAAGAGATGGGAGATGAGAGAGGGAAGAGAGGGAGGGAATGGGGGGGAGACGAAAGAGAGGGAAGGGAAACAGGTAGGGTAAGAGATGTGGTATTCTTTCACACACACACACACACACACACACACACACACACACACACACACTTTATCTACAAATACACAAACTTATAATGTAGCTTTTTCCTTCATCACACGCACACACACACACACACACTCACACACACACACACACACACACACACACACACACACACACACACACGCTCATTACCAAACTTTATCCTTGCTTCGTGAATGACTTAGTGCTAATTGATTCGAGACGTTCATTAATGCTGCATCTGTTTCCGAATCTAAACAGTCCGTCCCGTCCTGGCGCCCTCACATACCCCGTTTTCTAATGACACTAATTATTACCTGCGCTCATACACAAAATACAAACTTCCACTTAAACTCAATGCATCTGTTCCATTTACTCCCCCAGTACTTAAGTTCGCAAGGGTTAGGTGGATGTTACATGTGGATCTGGTGATGTGGGTGATGTGGAGTTTATCGCAAGGTCTTATAGCAGATGGTAAGATGTGGAGGCGAGAACGTGGGGGGAAATGGAGGTACGTGCTGGGGAGGGTGGATGCTGGAGTCCGCGGGGGAAGTGGAGGCAGTGGAGGTACGTAAGTAGTTCCTCAGGGCACGAGAGGCCAGTACCCCCAGCTATCCTCCTCCTCCTCCTCCTCCTCCTCCTCCTTCGTCTCCTACCCACCGCAAGTTCCATCAACAACACCCAGTCTCACTACTAACTCTCTCTCTCTCTCTCTCTCTCTCTCTCTCTCTCTCTCTCTCTCTCTCTCTCTCTCTCTCTCTCTCTCTCTGAAATTCCTTTCCTTCATCTCTCCTCATTACATTCTATATCTATTATCTATATTTCTCCATTTATATCTTCATTATTGTTTGGTATTTCTTCTCATTTTCCTCCTACGCATGTCTTTCTCCCCCTCCCTTTTCCTCCTGGTCATAATCCAAGTTCATTCTATATTTTCTACCTTCCAGATGCTTAAGATTTATCATTAACGCCCCTCCTTCTTCTCATCATCCCTCCTCTTCTCCTACTCCTCTTCGTCCTCCTCTTCTTCCTCCTCCTCTTCATCCTCCGCGCTCCTAAAGGTACAGTTCCCGAAATACCTAACAAGCCAGTGGTTCACGCGTTCATAACTAATAACGCAACGTTCCTATTAACAAAACACAGAGCCACACACGTATGCAGGAGTATTTATGCAGGCTATTATACCCCCAGTACACGGCGAGCCAGCGGGGCCACTGAGCAGGACGCGAGGAAAACACAGACGATGATTGTAAAGTTTAAGTTGATTCATAATTATGAGAGACGAGAGAGACGAGAGAGAGAGAGAGAGAGAGAGAGAGAGAGAGAGAGAGAGAGAGAGAGAGAGAGAGAGAGAGAGAGAGAGAGAGAGAGAGAGACGCTGGTAATTTGAATTCACGCAAGGTGTCACGCTGCTTTATCTCTCTTGATGCTTAGTGGGAATGACAACTTTGCAGGGACGTAGGAGAGAGAGAGAGAGAGAGAGAGAGAATTGGGAAGGGAAGGACAGAAGGATATTAACACAGACAGCCGTGGTAATAATAAGCAGGAACTTCTCAGATAACTATTATACACAGATAAGGGGACACTACAAACTAACCTTCCTAAATTTACAAAGGTGTACTATAAAGATACTATATTTTTTTTCTTTTTTTGCCTCATTAAAGCTGTCATTAAAGTCTTTCCTATCTTTGTTTTCTAGGTATTCATTTTTTAGTCCTGTTTCTTTTCTATTCGCCTTTAAAATTTAATCTTTTACTCCTAATTTTCTGTTTTGTTTTGTTTTTTTCCTCCTCGAGTCCCTCCTCCTTTAAATCTTTCTTCTTTGTTTTTTCCTAATCGTTTCTTTTTGTATTCTTTCCCTCTTCACAAATTAACTTTCTCTAATAACTAACAAACACTCCATACCTGTCATTCTCAAAATACTCTTCTTTCTTCTTAAATCCTTCCTTCTTTAACTCTCTCCTATATATTTGCCTAACCCTTTCTACCCTTTCAAATGTAAACAACCATTCCTTAATACACAAAGACTTCTCCTCTCCCTACCTTCTCTCTCTACACACACAAGCACTTCTTCCTACGTTTCTCTGCTCAAAAGTCTTCCTCCCTCAGTAATTTCTTCAAGTTTTCCATTATTCCACTCTATCCTTTCGATTTTAGTTAATATTTCCACCTCGACCTTATTCTCCCCTCCCAGTCAGTCTGTCTTGTGGAAATTTGAAGACACTGTACCTCGCTAGCTTGAGAATCGGAGAATTAAGTCTATATCCATAAAAGGCCAAGGAGACGGAAATGAGCACAGGGGCAAATAACCTGATGTACTAAAATTCTACCTTTTATCTTTTTTTTTTTTTGTTTCCATAGTTCCTGGATTTTTTTTTTTTCTCTTCTTCCTCCTCCTCCTCCTCCTCTCCTCCTCCTCCTCCTCTTCCTTCATGCCATTTCTTATCTTCATCAGACGAACTTCCTGGCAATTTCTCCTAACACTTTACAGATTTTTCTCTCCCTTTCCTCCCTTCACTTATTCTTTCTCTCCAGTGACCGCATCATCTTTTTTTTTTGTTTTATTCATTTCTTCCTTCCTATACGTACATTTGCAAGCTTTCATTAACTCTTATTTTCTTACATATTCTTTTTTTTATTTTTCTCTCTCTCCTTCTCTATCTCTCTCTTTTATTTTCATAGCTATAAGTATTTAGGAGTTGAAAAATTATGTTCTTACAATTCCTAAGCATAAATTTAAGATTCCCACAATAGAAAAAAAGGAAACAACAGGAAATAATAAAGTTTTGAATCTTATAAATATGTATTACTTTACGTTCAAGACCAGGAAGACATTAAGCAACTTTTTTTTTTTTTGAGACCAGGCGATTAAAAAAAAGGAAAAGATAGAGAGAAAAAAAAGTTTCATGTGTTTATTTATTATCAAGATACATCATTTGGTATTTATGCGTGTGTGTCCCCCTTGGTCATCTCTCTCTCTCTCTCTCTCTCTCTCTCTCTCTCTCTCTCTCTCTCTCTCTCTCTCTCTCTCTCTCTCTCTCTTACCTCCACCTGTACCTATTCCCCTCCCGTTCCAAGGACCCATTCATCACGTGGCCGTCGCGAAGGTGTTGATTAATTGTCTACTTTGAGATTGCTTGATTAATCATCCCCTTTAATTATGCAGGTAACCAAGACGCACTTTGGACTCGAAATGACTGCGGGACTTTAACAAATCACCGCCATTTATTCTTCTCCCTTTGTCTTACCCGGTCGCTTCATCACACACTTGCAGATTATACTTCTAGCACCTGATAATTCCCGGGCCCGCTGCCTCCCCTTATCTCGCCGCCCTAATGACGTCAGCCCCAACTAAGCCCGCCTGTGATTAGCGATGTTATCTCAGTATGGGCGGCCGCGAGCTACCTGGCCGCGGGTGACGCCAGGTGGTGGTGGTGGTGGTGGTGGTGGTGGTTTACAATTAAAAGAAATGACATAACCGTTTGTGTAGCTTTTTTTTTTTTTTGAGTAACGGCAATAATAATAATAATAATAATAATAATAATAATAATAATAATAATAATAATAATAATAATAATAATAACAATAACAATAACAATAACAATAATAATAATAATAATAATAGTAGCAGTAGTAGTAAGAAGAAGAAGAAGAAGAAGAAGAAGAAGAAGAAGAAGAAGAAGAAGAAGAAGAAGAAGAAGAAGAAGAAGAAGAAGAAGAGCTTAACTTATAGTAGCTTAACCTAACCTTACGTTCTTTCATAACAACCTAAAGATAATATAACCATCACTGTAGTTTTCTTAGAGTAACAACAATAGTAGTAATAATAATAATAATAATAATAATAATAATAATAATAATAATAATAATAATAATAATAATAATAATAATAATAATAATAATAATAACCTAACCTAACCTAACCCAGCCTTACGTTATCATGAGACTAATCCACGTAACGAATAAGCCAACCACACACCAAGCATTTAAATCAATGCACGCACACATGTTACTTCTTCACTATCTATCTCCACTCCTCCTCCTCCTCCTCCTCCATTACTTTATCCTCCCGCACCACCGCCTCCTCATCCACGCCTCGCCTATCCAACATTTATCTCTCCTTGTGTATTTATATTTCTCCCGACTCATCTATAGAGCGCCGGAGCTTTCCACGCGCCTTATAAGACTGTCTATTGTCACTGATCCCTTGAGAGCCAATGGCGTGACCGCAGGGGGGCGAGAGGTAATCCAGCGGGGCCCTATGTCACCCCACGAGAGGTCAATGGACAGTCCCCAGCGAGTCACAGATCTCTATACTACGCCAGGGGTCAAATGGTGTTCGGAAGGGGTCGGGGAGCTGGAGAGGAGGATCCAGCACATTGGCTCCGGTTACGGTTACGGTTACGGTGTCCAGTTGGGTCATGTTGTGGGCCATGATTCCCCGGGAGGTTACGGCAGGTCGCGGGGTAATGTCACTTATGTCATAATGAAGTGAGGTGGGTGTCAGTGCCGCGGGACAGTCCTCGGAGTGATAAGTGGCGGGTAGTTACGAACGTGTCATGTAATTGGGAGTAGTTAGTGGTGATAACAGTGAGATGCGGCTAACGTGCGGGTGTCGGATTAAGGGAGCAAGGCGTGATGCAAGCAACAAGCAGAAACATGCACTGGTGCGTGATAGGTTACTGCATGTTAATTTAAGCCGATAAGTAAGTCAAGTCAGTAGGAATTTTCTCTTTGAACGATCAGACAGCGGCAGTAATTCCTTCGTAAATGAAAATTAGAGAAGGAAAAGTGAAGGAAAACTTAAAGTAAGGAGCGGCGTTCAGTAATATAATTTGGTGGAGGTATACTCATATAATTCTGAGCGCGGGGTGCCCGGCAACACGGCAGAGGTTGTGGCATGAGCCGCCTCGCCACACCAGATATTTTACGACGCCCGATGTCTTACGATACCAATGCCTCACGACACCAGACACCCCGCGATAGCACGTTGCCGGGGCGCGATGGCGGGAGGTCAGAGCTGGCGGGTACCGGGAGGTCAAGCAGGGTCGAGGCGGGCCTCTTGCCGCTCCGTAACGAATCTTGTAATGAAGGGGACGTGACGGTTCCCCACTGACCATCGCTCAATACCCCAGGCTTTCGTCCTGCACCACAAACAAATGACGCCGCGCCCGTCCACCAGCGGTGCACGTCGCCGCCACACGCCTGCACGCCCTCCGCCGCGGCACGAAGAGCCTCCCCTGATGCATTTCAGTTACTTATTCTCCGTCCAAGGCGTGATATTTGAATTTGGCCGATAAGCCGTGAAGCGAGCGAATGCTGGTGTTTATTTTTTCCCTTCCAGACGAACACTCCAGCGGGAGGAGCCGCCGAGGGTTGCACTGGCGGGGAAACTGCACCAGGCTGGATCTGAACGCGCCCGTGTGGCCCTTAGCACAAGGCTCAGTGTTGGCTGTCGCGGCGGGATGGCTGCGCCGCTCCGCCTGCATCATAAGGTCACAGGTGCGACGATGCCACAAAATTACAAGGAGGATAAATATAAACACCTTGAAAAATGAGTTAATGTGACTGGGATTTCTTAAAGACATTACTTCAGAGTTGATTAAGATAAAGCTCGGCCCCCTCTCAGCACGCCAGGGGCGCTGCCGCCCACACCTGCCCCGCGCAGGGCTCGCCGCGCCCCAGCTGCGGCCCGGTGCACATTCTCCCCCTGAAAATTGATTTGCAACAATAATTCGTCACGCCGCAACGCAAATGTCAGTGACAGTAATCGGCCGATTATTATTGTGTTGCGGATACGATACATATATTGGATTATTTTTTACCTCCCCTCGGACTGACGGCCACTCAGGCGACGAAATTAACCACTCAGTACCGGACCGATACCTCAACCCCAAGCCTGAAAAATCATTAACAAAATACAATAAAATAAAGAAAAATAAATAAGAAAAAGTATAAAGCAAGCATTCAGTAAACCATAAACATCGTTGGTGACACACGAGTACATCGCAAGTGTATCCTCCATCTTGTATTGTAATATTTCTGTTTTAATATCTTTTATAATCCTCTTGTGTCCATCATCTGGTAGTGTTTCTTCCTAAAGCCAACCTTCGCCTTCAGTCACTGCCGCCCCCCCCCCCTCTCCTCTCATCCTCAACACATTGATCTCTTCCCTGCGGCCGTCACACTTCACACACCAATTCGATGACTGAGGGTTTATATAAATCATGTTAACAGTTATCAGCCACTCACTCTCACCTTCCTTAGTATTATGCATGAATGAATAAAATGTATGAATAAATAAATAGGCACTTCTTGCAAGTAAAATATTCATAAAATAACTTTCACTTCAATGTTAACACACACACACACACACACACACACACACATGAATTCCCACGAACCTGTTCAATACTTGTTGTATAAAAAGTATTTACCAGATCATGTTTCTCCGACAGACATCCAATACCCTCCCGTTAATTTATCTATGAAATCAACACTCGTGGAAAAAATAAATAAATAAAAAATAAATAAATAAAATAAAATAAATAAAAAATAATAGTCTCCCCTACAACATGGCGTTTTCTGTAAAGTTATTCAGTATCGTTTTCTATGAGTTTCAGGGGCCTCCCTCACAGCGGGAGCGGGACTGGCGCGTAGAAAATCTGCTGCCTGTTTTAAATTTCTTTTCTCCGTAATTGCTTTTCCTTCTGGTTATTCTTTCCTCATGATTACATTGTTTTATCCTCCTCCTGTGTCACGTGAAACAACAACAAAAAAAAAACATGGTATCTCAGTTTAAAAATAGGAAATGTGCCACTTACACTTCAAGACTCGTAGAGATCATTATACTAACTCTAAATACGTGGCTATCGGCGAAGACTACAATAATTCACTGAAACCAATATTCCAGCAAATAAAAGATCAGAGGCTCAGTCAAGTTCGTCAAAGGCTAGTCCAGTTTTGCTTTGTTACGGCGACAGTTACGTCGTCATAATACATCCTCTTTCAGGGAGAAGTGCCCTGGGCGAGGCTTGAAATATTCAGACTGAAGCCACGCCTGATCGGATCCAAGAACGCCACCGGTCATGACCCAGGATGGTGTGGTGGTGGTGGTGGGTGGCAGTGTGAGTGGTGTCGCTGCGTCATAACACCTAATCAATCAGCAGGTCGAGGTGGGCGGCGTCACTCAGCCAGGGCGCGGATGCTTGTGCAATAGTAAAGAGGTGTGAGTAATATAAGCGTGCGTGGCCTGAGGCGCGTCTTGCGGCTCCTCGTCACTCACACAACAGCTTGTATCACTTGCTGGTAAATTCCAAGGGAACGCGTGTTGTCTGCCTCATAAATATCGTTGCAGACATGACAAAAATTCCAAACTTTACAAGTGCAATCATCACACTTTTAATATACGAGTATTAATACATACAATATTTCACAAATGGCATAACAATCACACATAACCCGACACGAGTTTAATACATTCTGACAATCCCATGTGCACTCACTCTTACTTAACAGCAATGGATTTCAATTTACATTTGTAGCAGTGAATCAAGCATTACACGGGCCGCGGTGAACAAAGGGCGGGTGTTACGCAAGCAGAGGGCGGGTAAGGGGCCAGGCAGACACAACAGCCTTGCATCACACACCAGGGACAGTTATGGCTGGAGTCACCGATCATAATGGCAAGCGGCGGAAAAATGTTTACTATCCACGGGGCAACATTTCTGCTGCTTTCAAGACACACCGAAGCATTGCCTACTTTCTAAAACCCTCCATTTGGCATAAAATTAGCATAACACTCGTGCAAGCCCTTTACGAGCCACTCAAACCATATACCGAAAATCATTAATAATAATAGTAATCAGCCCAAAGTGAGGTGATGAGGTTATTACATTAAACAGAACGACTCAACGTCAACCACTCCGTCAAAGAATGGAGTGTTGGCTGAGCTGAACAAAAGGACGCTTCCCAGGAGACGCCCAAGTGACGAGATGGGATCCAAGAGACAGACAGCAGTGACGCCCCAAAAGAATTCACGCTCTTCAGACTCCATTTCAACGCCATCCATTCCCTCCTCGCTTATCCACCGCTTTTCGAAACAAGGCTCGACCTCTGTTAAAAAGAAAAAAAAAAAAAAAAGTAATTCATTCTATCTCCACCTATAAATCAAAACATAAAAAAAAATAAAAAATAAAACACGAAATCAACTTACCACCACGCATTGTGTTTTGCTTCTCTTTTTTTTTTTATGGCTGAACGTTTGCCATTTCCCTCAGCCAGTTAGAAATGAGAGAATCAGATTTTGCAGCAGAGGAAGTAGAAACATTCATTGAGTCCAAAGTATGAGGAATAGAAGGACTGGATGACTGTGATAGAGGAAGAGGAGGAGGAGAAGTATAAGGTGAAGAAGGAGAAGAGGAATGGAGAGAAGAAGGAAGAGAAAGAGCAGAAGATGGAAAATAAGGAATAGAGGTAGAAGAAGAAAGAGCTGGAACAGGAGATGGAGGAGAGAGCAAAGGAGGAGAAAAAAGTGGAAGAAAATATGAAACAGGAGAAACTGCAGGAGGAGGAGTAGAAGGAGAAGAAGAAATAGAAGGAGAAGAAATGGAAGATGAAGATGGTTTAGTGTATTTAAATATCAAGGGTGTGAAAATATCAGGTAAACTAATTAACCTATTTTGACCATCATGGCCGCCACTAGGAAACACTGCATTATCCTCCATGTCCGGTGGGGGAGAGTAAAGGAAGAGATGGGGAGGATGAGGGCGGTAGAGAACAGGAGATGGAGAAGTGGGAGGAGGATTAACATGTGGGAGAATCAAAGGTGGCAAATCATTATTATTTTGAAATTGTATGTTATTCTTGAGATCACGAATAAAAGGGGGATTTGTAAGAGAGACTGAAGCAGATTTTGGTTCTGTGGTTAATATACGTTCTTTAACTTCACTAGAGGGCGAAATTGAGGTAAGAATCTTATCACTGTTGGAGGTATCTTGAAAATCTATATTATTCTTAAGATCACGTACAAAAGGGAGATTTGTAAAAGAAACTGTAGTTGATTTTGGTTTTTCGGTTGATGTAATTTCACTAGAGGGGGAGACTGAGGTAAAAATCGAATCATTGTTATTATCCTGAAATTGTATATTATTCTTACGATCACGTACAAAAGGAAGATTTGTAAGAGAAACTGAAGTAGATTTTGTTTTTTCCGTTAATGTAACTTCACTCACTTCACTAGAGGGGGATGTTGAGGTAAAAATGAAATCGTTGTTAGAAGTATCTTGAAAATCTATATTATTCTTAAGATCACGTACAAAAGAGAGATTTGACCGAGAAACTGTGGTAGATTTTGATCTTTCGGTCAATATACTTTCATTAATTTCACTAGAGGGGGAAGATGAGGAAAGAATCAAATCAGTGTTAGAAGTACCTTGAAAAACTACATTACTTTCATTATCTGGAGAATCTGTGAGAGGAACTGACACAAAATCTGCCTTTTCAGTTATCATATCTTCATTAGATTCACTAGAGGGAAGAGTAGACGTAAGAACCAAACCATTGTTAGAAATATCTTGATAGGCTAAGCTATTCTTACGATCACGAATATGTGAGAGATTCATATTAAGACCTGGAATATAATTTGGCACTGCAGTTAAAATCTTTTCATTAGATTCACCAGAGGGAGTAGAAGGCATGAGGCTGTATCCTTTAGATCCCTCAGTGGGCATAGCATGACTTGGCAAATCATTTTCAACAATATCAGTGACGGAGTAACTGTCATTGAACAATTTATAAGGAGGGACATTAGCCGTATAGTTTTCTTCAGCACTAATACTTTGATTAGGACTAAAAGTGAATGATCTCAATACCTGAAGGTGTAATCCAGGGAACAGTGAAGGAGGAGACCCAGGTTTAGTATTCTCTGGATCAAGACTATTGCTAGACTTATCATGGGTGAAGAAATTAGGATCTAGACCAGATATATTGAAGAGCGTCAGATTAGCAGTTGTAGTAGTTATGGTAGTAGTAGTAGTAGGTGTAGTTGTGGAGGTAGCGGTAGTGTTATGAGGATGGGTAGTGGATGTCGTAGTAGTGTTATGTGGATGAGTGGTGGATGTAGTAGTAGTAGTATGTGGATGGGTAGTGGATGTTGTAGTAGTAGTATGTGGATGGGTAGTGGATGTTGTAGTAGTAGTATGTGGATGGGTAGTGGATGTTGTAGTAGTAGTATGTGGATGAGTGGTAGATGTAGTAGTAGTGTTATGACCATGCGTAGTCGAAGTGGTGGTAGTGGAAGCAGTACTAGTATGAGTAGCAGCAGTCGTAGTAGTTACAGCAATACTAGCAGTAGTGGCTGAGGTGGTGGTGGCAATGGGTGGCAGGGTGGGGTCGGGTTTGATGGCAGGGTATGGCACGCCGCAGTAAACATCAGGCAGGTCGTTATCAAACTGGTGCCCCGTGAGCCAACCGAGAGGAATGAACTGGGCTTGTACTGACGCCAGCTGCAGAGCCACCACGAGCAGGGGAGCCACGCGTGCTGGTGACATGGCTCGGTGCTCACTGGACACTCGACACGCAATGCTCGGCCCCTTGTGGCTTAAGGCAGTAGTTTGTCTCGTGTTAGTAAACTGTTACACGCATGTTGACAGGCGAGTTTACACACAGCTGACGTTTTACAATCCGCAGGCTACTGTACAACGATTATGGTGTGTCTGTGTGTATGTTTAGGATTCAATGCCTGATTTTTGCTCTTTTACAATAATCACGTTATCTTCTTACATCAAAATGGCAATAAATCAACACAAAAGCCTAATACTTGGTCGTTTCAAAATGTTTAGTTCAGGTTCAACTGTGCATGTAATGTTACAGCAGCTATTCTTTCAGTATTTACGTAAGTCACCGCATGGCCGGGATATTACATCTAGTACAATGTAAATGAAAATGTGAAAAACTATGAATATTCTTATAATCATCTTTCTTCTCAGGAGACACCAACGTACAGCATTCAATATATTTTGTTTGTTTTCAGTGGAAATACATCTACTATTTTCACACACACACACACAGGTATAAAAAGGAGCCATATGATAATACGAGTGCCTGAAAATAAATAAATAATCAACAGTACCCAAATAAAGTATATCAATAATTACAAGGAAACTGTTGGGCTAAATCTCGTTATTTCTCCTGAACTACTCCAACGACCCTATTCTATTCTATATGATGCCAGACTAGCACAAATACCTTGTCAGCCTCGAGACGGTCATCTGGTTCGCCGCTGTTTTTTCTTCCTTTGTGTTGACGTCCCTTCCTTCTCTTCCTCCGCCTCCATGTTTATCCTCATTTTCTCATTGTCTCTTTCACCCATCTCCTCTATCCTTTGTCTCTGGCCTCTAGAAACACTCAACGTACACTTGAATAGTCAAGGGCCATTCACTAACTCACAGGAGGCGAGTTTTCACTGATAAACACAAAAACTCCAAACTCTGCGTGTTTCATCACGCGTTGCTGCTCAGTGCTGTGTAGCTTCGGTGCGTGGCAAACTTCGGTGAATTCATGGTCTTTCTCTGATATATAGTGAATGGTTCCTGTTCATAAATCAAAATGTATGTGGTAAATAATTTTAGAATCGTGAATGTGCAAAATCTATCCAATAATAGTAGTAGTTCATTAAAGTATAGTACCACTCCGTAAATAATACAGTCCTGGGTGCCGTGTACGTTAATGTCCCCGGCTTTCCTTCGCTGCCGTCACGTGAGGGTATAAACCTCAGTACACGTGGTCATAGCATACAGGAAGTTTAAAATTGTGTGCTAGGAAGTATCTGACGTGGGATTAAGATGACAGATATAATAAAAGTTGAGGAACACTGAACAGATTGTAAGTTATTAAGTAAACTAAATACTGCTGTTATAAAAGTAGTAATAATATATAATGATATAATGTATAATAGTAATAATAATAATTAATAAACTCATTACTTCATTATTCCATATTATATTTCTCTCTAATTTTCATGACTAAACCAATTTCTCAGATAATTACTTTCCTTCACCTCAGGTTCAACCATCTGTCCTAACAGACAGTTACTAAGTGTTAATTAAGGGAACAGTTTCCTCACTTTCCTTCACTTTTATTTTTACCAACACCACTAGTTGTTCCACCAGGTCCATTACCTGTGTGTTTATCACACACCTGCAAAGCATTTTCAACATGACTGTGTTTGCATGACAAAATATATACCAAGCAGTGTAGCATCACGTTTTTTTCTCTCTCTCAGGAAGGAAAAATACAAAACTGACATGTCCTAGATACTGGTCTTTATATGAGTATAATACAGACTTAACAAGCATGTTTCTTACAAAGTAATATTTACAAAACTTACACTCACCGTGGGACAAAACCTTGAGAGCATAGGCCTAACTGGACGCTATAACCTGACGACCCTCACGCCCTTCCCCTCACCTGCACTATTGAGGCCTGGAGGCACGGGTGGCGAGGGCAGCGGTCACAGCAAGTGAACTCCCAAGAAAGCTGACTGTTAGGGTGATGAGAGTATAACTTAAGAAATGATAATGGAATATGAATGAGAACTCAAGAGACCTTAATTTATTGCTGTCCTCGCCACCAGGCACCGGTGCCCCGGCTGAAATGTGCTGAAGCTGCCCGGCACCCCTGTACCCTCCAGCCTGTGGCAGGCGGGTGAGAGACACACGGAGAGCCTCCTTGCTGGCTCGTGAGACTCGCCAAACTTTGTAAACGGTGGGTGTCATCAGGGGAAAATATACATAACTCGAGTCAGCTGGACACTTGAGTCAGAATCACCGACCGGCTGGCCTGGAGGACAACCAGAGCGTGTGACGCAAGACCCGGCTGGCCGACAGTCCATTTCCCAACACCCAGGATGTATTCTACACAGCTCCTTTGGTATGAAGGCAGCTGAGAAGAGGAGTCTGTAGCTAGAAGAAAAACTTGTACAAAACAGGCTGTATAAAATGGGGCTGCACTACCAAGAATAATGAATTCAGTGAATATAATATGTCGTTTCTAATAATGTTGAAGCTATGATAAACTCCCCTTTACACCATGCCTAATAGAATGTCCTAGTTTCCACAGGATAAACAACTCAGGTTACAATCGGATTTAGTCAAAACGGGATTGGATTCGGCTTAAAAGCTGCAGAAAATACAAGTTACATCGAACCTGACTTGCAAATGTAAACAATAGTCAATGAGGTGCATGATGAAGGAATGAATGTGTGTGTGTTTATATCAGTAAGTGGCGGCCGGCAACTGCCCAGGACATCTCACCTCCAGAGTCTGGTGGCTTGCCCCCCAACCAGCACCACTCCCGACAGCTTGCTTCATTGTCACTCATCTCCTGGCTCGTCTCTCAGCACAGCTCCACCCAGCTTCCCTTACAGCAGTACTGTATTCTTTAGTCATCCGATAAGAGAACATGGAACACTCACCTATCATGTGCATTTCTTCCTTTGGTACTGACACAACTACTAATATTCAAAGCTTGATGTGATCACTTCTAATTTTTCTATAAATATATTTTGTACTCTTTCATCAATTCTGACCAGCCACCACACACAGCAGGCTTGTGGTGCAAGCTTACTGGGTCATAATATTATGTAATCTTTTTAAAAATAGCCCCTGATAAAATATAAGTTCCTTATGAATTTGATGGCTTCTTAATATTTGTTTTGCTGTTTACTGTATTTTGTGATAACACCTTAAATGTATTATAATTAAGTTATGATAATATAATTTTATATTTTCTGGGAGACTTAAATTTTCACAGATGCTAAATTTCCACTTCAGAAAGAGCTAATTATAAACAGCCTACCAATTTCTTCTCTCCCATCCCTTGAGGTTTTGACAAGCAATGGTTACCAAGCATTTCCAAAATAAGACCAGAGAGTAACACAAGATGTACTCAAGTAATATCACTGGATATAACAGAGAGGTGTGAGGTGACACATGGGGCGAGGCGCTGTGTGGACGCCGTGCCTCGGCTGCCCCTGCTTGGTGGGAGGTGTCAGGCAGGCATATGGAAAGATAGATAAGTGAATTCATGTGAGTCACAACACAAGAGAATACAACAGTTGTGGTTAAACCATACCAAGAAAATGTGCTAAATTTTTCCATTATTACATTACTAAAATTAGCTTTACAGTTTTCTCAGTCACATTTCCATCTTTCTATTTCCTTCCCAGACCTTTGCTAAAGTGTAATTCAATGTTACAGTATTGCTGAGACTTGCAAATTCAAGTTCCTGACCAGTTTCTGTTTCTAAGTCCCACATGCACGTCTGCGGCTTTGCACAGTTCTGCCTGAGGAAAAATAGGTTTGATGCTTGCAGTTCGGCACACAGACTCACACAGTCTGGCCAGCATTCTAAGGATGATTTAGGCTGGTGGTGAAGTTTCCACTGTCACTTGCTGAAGTGCTGTCAGTTTTTGGCCTGTTTCTATCTTGCATAAGAAATGAGAGAAAGAGTAGGTTTCATCCTTTTCACTATGCCTATAAAATGCTTTCCTAAATGTGGTATAAAACGAGTGTGATAATATAGTCCCAAGCAAGAAGTCACAGTTCCTTACTCCACCAGTATTTAGATGTTAGGAAGCCTATCAACAAGAAACTTTAAGCTAAGAGTACCTCTTGCATTTTCCAGAAGAAACCTTTCCCAGACAAAACACAACACTGATCATACCAGCAAGCACTACCTATTTCATTCGTCCTTAGGGGTAATAACAAATAACTTCAAAGTTAATTGGCTTACCATACATTAGTATATGGACAAGTTTATCGAATCACGTTGGCAACCAAACTTTAGCCGTTTGCCATGGCATTATGCATCCCTAAATGATATTCTGTCCTGATGAGCAAATGTTCTTCTCGACGGAACACGTGGCCTGATCACAGGGGCCGCCTGGCAGGAAGGTGGGGGCAGTAGGGCGCTGGAGCTGGCACCATGGCCAGAGTGGGCCCGCACTGCCCTGGACTACGTGGCCAGGTCAGACGAGCCCAGCTGCTGTGTCTCCGGGTCTGAGGTGCTGCGCCCGTTGGTCACGCTGGGCTGCGGCGACTCAGAGCCCCCGTGCCCACTCAGGTTCTTGCCGTCAGACTGGGACGCGTCACTCTCTATGTCACTCTCCGCCTGCAACACAAGACTCTGCTGACGATGCTTCCAGTGATGCGTGTGATCTGCAGCCTGGTGTGTGCTGCATGCAGTGTGTGCAGTGCAATACTATGTTGGTGTTTAAGTGTGTTAAGAAGGAAAGGAGATGTGCACTAAACAAAATCAGGTGCAGCCCTGTAAATAATGGCAAGTGAGAAAGTTCATACTATTTTTATACTAACAAGAAAACTTTAAGAAAACTTTGAAAACACTGGAACTTTCAGCACATGCCAGCTACTTAAGCAAGTGAAAATCAAATGATTTTAGTAAGAGCATGCAAAGTTTGATGTCTGTGAGCATTCCTCATAGATGCTCAACCTGTTAGTTACTAGAGGCATTCACTTCCCAGGTGAGTGTTCACCTGTGGTGTACACAGTGGCAATAACAAAGACGCACCATCACGTGGGGGTCAGGGTGGAGGTGAGCGGCTGGCTCACCTGTTTGCCCTGGGGGAATGGAGAGAGGCGCTCAGAGGTGTCTGAGCCGCAGGAAGAAGACTCGGACAGCTCTGTTGTGAATTTCCGGCCAACTCTGGGTGAGGCGGGGGGCCGCCGGCTGCACACCTGTGCCTGGATGTGTTCACAGATGCGTCGAAACCGCCGGATGTTACCTGGTAGTGGGTGAGGGTTAGGGGAGCACCACCACCAAGGGTCACCATGCACCAGCTACAGCAACTAAATGTTTGCGCAAAAAACTCTAAGGAAAAAATTGGTAAAGCAGAGGAAATGCTAGTCAAAGTCATGCATATTCTTTTATATAAAATTTATGATTGCTCAAAAGTTATTCACTTGTAAAAATAGTAACCAATTTAATTCCATACAGCAAATATCTACTTTCAAATACTTTCCTGAAGCACTTTACTTATTCTGTTGGAATTCAAAATTATATTGGCTGATTATATAAATAATAATCCTTAAATACATAAAAGATAAAAATAAGTATTATGACAACAAAAGTCAGAAATATATAATGTTAGTACTGTAGGACACAGCTGAGTACAAATATGTCCACAACTGCCAATAAGGATTTTAAGAGTATAACAGATTTATAACATTATAACTCATTCTGCACAGACTGATAAATAATTTGTTGACATGATGGGAAGGAACACAACCACCACTCACAGCAGAGAGAGGAACAAGTGTAGGAAGGATACAAGATTAGGAGAAAAGTATTGAGGATAACATTTTAAATTTTCAAGAGAACTGAGGCTTCATGTACCAGTACTAAGTGGAGGTGTGGCCATAAAGACAGAGGGTAGACTAACATTCACACAGGCAATTCATATCAAATGGTGAAGGCTAAATATCTGCATGGTGTGAAAAACAGGTACTAGTAACATCAAACTGAAGTGTTCCTAGACTTGCCATGATGTGTGATAGGTTATGAGTGTCATTTACTTTCTTCAGTGGAGGCTAAATAATGCTTGGTGTGAAAAAACAGGTACTAGTGATATCAAAGTGAGGTGTTCCTAGCCTTGGCAAGGATAGGTTCTGTGTGCCATCTATTTTCCTCCCATGGTGTACATTCAGAGGAGGAAAGTAAGTTACTAATGATGACTAAGCTTATCATACACAGCTGCCATAGATCAGAGAAGAATTTCACCAATGCCTGATGAATGTGTCTTACAATATTACAACAAAGATGCTGATGCTAATAACAATATGTAGTGCTAAGTGATGCAGTGTTGTTATCTATTGTCTAAGCTAGTCTAGAGCTGCATCAAGACAGCCAGAAGGGACTAAGGTGCCTGTTGGGGAGCCAAGGGCCCACAGGATGCCTGGCCTGAGGAAGGAGTATAGTCTTCCTTGGGGTGACACAGAGGTCCTCAGAGTGTGGGGGTGAATGGTGCTTTGATCTAGGCTACTGCAGTTGTGTTTGGTGGCTCAGTGTGTGAACTACAATACTACATTACTTTTAACAAGAGACACAACTGATACTGTATAGATTGCACATTATTGACACTCAAACCAAACCTGGTAATAAAAACAAAAATTTTAAATATTTCATTCGCTCAACTATGGATGCATTTTGCATATATTTATTGTAATACATAACATGATGCATACCAATGCTTACTATATTTCAATAAACCAATTCAAGCAAATATTTAGTCAAAAATGTTATTGAAACGTAAAAAGTAAGCTTTGCATTTTAACCAATCTACATGTTTTTTTTTTTCTCATCAAGAAACTTGTAATGTATATATATCATATTACAACTTTCTTGCATTAACATTACTTATGTATCGTCCTTTAGTACTGTACACTTAACCTTTTTTTGGTGGCCAAAGGAGGTTGTTATGGATTTTTGCATCATCCGTAGCTATAACTGATGGTGTGGCCTTGCCAGGGACGGTCTGGGTTGAGTGGTGATGTGCTGTCTCACCTTGGTACAGATAAGCTCAAGCTGTGAAGCAGAAACTACGAAATACTTGCTGTGTTTTATTACCCATCATACCAGAGAGCAGGATGAAGTTAATAGCGTAGAGTGGATTGGGATCATTTGGGGAATACACCGGTGTGATGTCCACCTGGAACCTCACGTGTCTCTGGAACACCGCTGGCCCTGCACTGCCCCTTTTATACTCCACCCGGAAGCTCATGGGTGACGTGACACTATGGCTCAGCTCTGCCACCTGCATACACACACGACAACCACACTGTTACCACCACAGAGGCACAAACATGTAAGGTATTAAAGCGACACACTTGCCCACACGTGAACTGATAACAAAGAAACATGACCTATGCAGAATGCAGCTCACCATGTGCAGAAATAGGCATATAAATTTGATTGAACACACTAACTATATTGGATCCATTCAACTAAACTGCAGGTAACTGTGGTGAGGGGGACACGGCCTGGCCGCTCTCTCCGTGGCTGGGTAGGAAGAAAACTGCCACCGTATTCCCTGCGTGTCGTAAAAGGCGACAAAGGGACAGAGCAAGGAGACTGGGGACCCCTTCCTCTGTATTTTTATCCCTACAATGAGACAAGGCAAGACGTCTTGTCTCGGCTATCCCCCCTTTAAGGGGGGATGTCAGCCTGGTAATGATGCAGAAGAATAAGAGAAAAGATAGAGGTACATTGCCTTACATGTTTGTTTAGTATGCTGTTGTACTGCATCAGCAGCCACAAAAGAAACCTATATAATGCACTCTTTGAATTTCAAACTAAGAGACAGTCACTGGAAATCTTGCATTAAAACTTAGAAAACTTGGAAACAATTAATATTACTACTTAAAGATTATGTGCATAGAAAAAGTGAAGCTGAGTGAAACAATTGAGAGAGATGACCAGACATGGAGTCAATTATACCTTTAATAACTCAAGAAACTTGAGACTGGTGCAGGGATGACAGGAATGAGGAGGGTGATGTATAAATATGAAGTGAAGAGGGAGGAAATCAAGGTCATCCACAGATTGGAAGAATATTGGAAGGGAGTGAAGGATCTAGGCAGGTAATATCAGTGCATGGGGAGGGGAAGCAAAAATAAAAATATAACAATATATGTGGAAGGGAAGTTATGATGCTGTTACAGTGCAAAATAAAGGAGACTTAAGATGAGGTAGTAAAACAAGATGAGGATGAGAGCTTGATGTGACAAAACAAACGAGTGAGAAAGGAAAACGTACGGAAAGAAAAGCGTGGATGAGGTCGGCCTTCACAGTGGCCAGAGCCTTGTCCTTGACCAGAATGGTGTAGGTCTCATCCCGCTCCGTGCTCATGAGGGAGCCGAACCATGACTTCTTAGTGAGCTCTGGCGAGGACTCCGGCGTGAGGTGCACCTCATCTGTCGGGACTGTGGTGCTGTGTTAGTGCTGCTCTGCCACACACACACTTTTTATTATGTAAGAGAGGTACTGGCCAAGGGTAACAAAATACATGTATAAAAAGACCCATTAAGATACTGTGTTAATGCTGCTCTAACTCATATTTCTTTTCTTTTATGTAAAGGGGAACTGATCAAGGGTAACAAAATACATGTATAAAAAAAGCGCACTGAGATTCCAGTCACTGTTCAAGTACATGCAACATCAGGACTACTTATAAAGCTGAAGTTACTGAAATTACTGTAGTTCACTTTCCTGAAGCTGCTTTATTTCATAAGCATATGTTGTGATGACTTTTTAAAATAACACATATATCTTTTACTATAAAATTTAATCTATAAAACTTGGCAATTATAATTTTACTCACACATTTCATCCACACATCTACAATTAAAATCCCACAAATGGGAAGTGCTGGAATGGCCGTTACCTTGAAGTTTCCTCCTGTGGAAGCGCGGGGAGCCCAGGAAAGAGTTTTTGATAGTGTTGAGGCGAGACTTCCAGTAGGGGGCAGAGTAGGGGGAGCCCGGGGCAGAAGGGGGGTTGCTATCATCTCCTGAGGTGATTGTGCCTGACTTCTCATTCCCAGCGGTGGTGCTGGTGACAGTGCTGACTCCGCTGGTGCTGGTGCTGGTGGTGCTGCTGTGGTGGTGCTGCTGGGAGTGATGGTGGTGGTGGCGGGAGGTGCGTGGCGAGGACAGGGGTGAGGCAGTTGGTGTCACGTTGTTGGAGTGAAGAGGGGAGTGCGAGCCGCTGTTGTTGTTGTTGGCAGACCGGCGGCGACTGCAGGGAAGGGTGTGCGAGGACCTGAGGAGAGACAACATGTTAAGGTGGCCTAAGCAAGACTTGAAGTGTCTACTGCAGGGAAGAGTGTGTGAGGACCTGAGGGAGGAGAACATGTTAAGGTGACCTGAGCAAGACTTAAGGTGTTTAAACTATTAACAGCTGTAAACCATAAACATCACCATGGATTTTGTTCTCTTTTTATAGTGATGGGATTTCAATTTTGGGATTCTGATGGTAGTTTTTTGATAAATGTATTAATCAATATTATGCAACTACTGAGAAAGGAGGAAATATGAGGAATGGAGGTTTAGAATATGCAAGAATGTAACATGAAGATAGATATAAAAGAAAACTCCCCATCACAGCCTCTCCCTAGGAAAATGCTTAAGAAAAGATGTCAGATATAATTAGACAGACAAATACATAGATAGATAGATAGATAGATATATAGACAGACAGATAGATAGGTAGACAGAAGGATATATATATATATATATATATATATATATATATATATATATATATATATATATATATATATATATATATATATATATATATATATATATATATATATATATATATATATATATATATATATAGACAGATAGATGGATAGGTAGATAGATAGATAGATAGATAGATAGATAGATAGATAGATAGATAGATAGATAGACAGATAGATGGATGGATGGATGGATGGATGGATGGATGGATAGATAGATAGATAGACAGATGGGTGGATAGATAAATAGATAGATAGATAGTAGATAGATAGATAGATAGATAGATAGATAAATAAACTTATCCACCTAAAGGTTAGATTACAGGTAGCAAGGGAAGGTGAGGACAGGTGAATCACATACTGGTGGGAGAGGTTTCGCCGCGGGGTGATTGGGGAACCCTCCGCCAGACGCTCAAAGTGGGACATGGTGCCGTTGACGGAGCAGGTGTCCACTCGCTTCCTGGGCGGGTCAGCAGACTCAGAGCGGTACCGGTGGATGATCTCGTTCTCGTCCTCACACGCAGGTTTCCGTCGCTTCCGGTCCAACAGGAGGAAGTAGATGACCTTCTCCGTGTTGTGGCTGTGGGGGACAAGCGGGTCACTCAGGGGAAGGATTGTGTTGACCTGTATTTAATGGGTAGCTTAATGGGTAGCTTTGAAATTCACTGCTGAATGGAGGGAGTCCAATGTGTGAGTCACCTCAGCCATACAAACTAAATAGAGGACAAGCAAGATAACAATTATATTAGTCTGTATTTTAAGTCCACAAGGAAGGTAAGAGCCAGGAAGAACTACAACAAATAAGTAAAGAGAGACTGCATAAGTAAAGAAAACAAAGAGGAAAACTAGTAAACCACCTAATGAAGGATCAACCAATAAGAAGAGGCACTTACCAGGGGTCGAGGAGGTCCAGCATCACCTTGTCCTTGTCCTTGAAGCAGCCAAGGGAGGCCATGTTCCTGATCACATCTGGGTCAATGCTGTCCTTGGTGGGGATGATGTGGGTCTGCACCACCTCCATCATGGGCCGCTCCAGCTCCAGCTCACCTTTGCCGCCCGCGATGACCCACGCATGCTTATTGATCTCCTCCAGCTGCCGACACACAGTAATGCAGTGACTGGAGGTGTGAAAGGTTTGAAAATTATCTTGCAACCTTACAGTCACTCAGTCCTGATGTCTAAGAGGCTGTATTTTGTATCTATCAGGGTTTGTGGATGAAAAAAAATATTGTCCTGCCCTTGGATAAACTTCTCAGTGATTCTATGATACTCTAGAGGGACATGATAGTAAGTACATGAGGAGTGAGGGAGGGAATGACACACACACACACACACACACACACACACACACACACACACACACACAAGGAGAATTGAGCCATCCTAGCTATCCCATCTACTTATGTGACAAAGAATACCATAAAATAAACATCACTCCACGTTCCCATTCTCCCAAGGGCGCAGTAAGCCATGGGGAGTGACGGCAGGGGCTTCCTCCCTCTGTGCTGACCAATGAGGATGATGGGAGTGCAAGAGAGGGTGATGGAGAGGGAGGAGTGAGGGGACCACTGTCTGTCCATCTATAAAGGGATGTTACTGCAAACCTTCAAGCTGGTAATGCATATTTTATTCCACCTCCTGTAACCTTGCATCGTAAACTGCCTCAGGTGTTAAATATGTAAGGAAAAAAAGGTATTTATTTATGGAAGCACTGTGGCATAGAAGCAGGAATGGATATGTAGGTATGTAGGTATGTTACATATTTTATTTCACCTCCTGTTAGATATTTTATTTCACCTTCTGTAACCTTGCATCCTAAACTGCCTCAGGTGCTAAAAATATAGGAAAAAAGGGTATTCATTCATTGGAGCAGCGTGGCATGGGAGCAGGAATGGGTATGTAGGTATGTTTGTTATGCATTACATCAGCAATTTCAAAAAGGGTCCCAAGGAAGAGGAGAAAGAGGGGAGGAAAGTGAGGGGAGATAGTCCACAGCACATTCCTGGCCTCACTGCTCCCCTCTCCTCGTATTTAATTGTTCTCGTATCTCTTGCCTTATATCCTTTATACTGTTTTCCAATTTCTTAGCCCCAGTGAAGCGTTTTCAGACTCGAATTTTGGGTTTGGGAAAAGAAACATATTGTCCATCACGTGTGTGTGTGTGTGTGTGTGTGTGTTGGAGCTTCACCGTGAATATTTATTTATTTATTTATCTATTTTTCATTCTAGTGTATTACAGAGGCTTTGTGTATTCGGGGTCGGGCTAATAGGTGATAGGTGTGTGTATGAGTGTGTGGTGCTTTGCCTGAGTCTGGTATATAGATAGAACATAGATTGTGTATTACAACTGGGAGGAGGATGTGTGTGTGATTGTGGAGGTAATCGTTGTGTGTGTGTGTGTGTGTGGTGTGTGTAGGAACCTTACTGTGAATCCTTTTTTTTTTTTTTTATGAAATGTATTCTGGATGCGTATATTAGAATTAGGAGGAAGGTGTAGTGTATGTGTTTGAGTGGACGTCGCTGCGTATGTGCGTTTGAAGGGACATCGTAGTGTGTGTGTGTGTGTGTGTGTAGGAGCCTCACCGTGAACCTCTTCTCCGGGTTGACCTCAATCATGCCTCGTAGCAGGTCCTGGCAGTCCGGGGGCACGAAGTGGGGGATGTGGAACACGCCTCGCTTCACCTTCTCCAGCAGCTGACGCAGGTTGTCGTCGTCGAAGGGCAGGGCACCCACCAGGAGGGCGTACAGGATCACCCCGCACGACCATACGTCCGCCCGCCGCCCGTCGTACTTCTCTCCCTGCGGCACGACACTAGTTCAGCACAAGGTTTTCTGAGGGTGAATTAACTGTAAAGGCTGGCAAGTGGGGTGGGCGGGCCAAAGACGTGTCCTGAGTCTTAATACAGCTGACAAAGGAGAGAGAGAGAGAGAGAGAGAGAGAGAGAGAGAGAGAGAGAGGCTAGAGGCGAGGGAGGTACAATGATGTTGATTAAATAATACAGAAATGGAGCAAAGAAATGAACACACTTTGGTGTAAGCAAGAATGGTGTACCAATGTGATACAGACGACAGACAGACAGGCAGATAGACAGATAAAAGATAGTTGGCGTCTATTTTGTTGTTTTAATCAGAAATATTAATTCATGTGTCTATTACAAGTATTCAAGGTTATGATGTCCCAATATGCAATTATGTATTGTTGTTGCATTTTTTTTATTTTCTCTATAGCTATTAGTTTCCTTCCCTCTCATCTGCATTTCAATTTGCTCTTAATAATTCGTATCTATTTCATGTCTATTTTGTATCAGTTTAATTCATCATACCTTCATTAAACATCAAATATTTTTCCCGTGAGTTAAAAAAATATCCTTATGTCTTAACACTCAACATCGTCAAAAGAAACCACCCTAATCACACGCCTCTTATCTTTTTACCTTGAATAAAAAAAATCTATTCCCGTATCAAACAGTTATTTGTGTTTAAGAAATCTTCATCAGAATTTTTATCACGCGTTTATCGTCTTTTTACCCACAAGAAAGATTAGTTCACACGCCTATTAGTGCTTTAGAATATATATATAAAAAAAACTCTTATCGGCGTTTAAGAATAAAAGTCCTTATCAGACTTATAATCAAACGTCTATCATCTTTTTATCCTCAAGAAAGCCTAGTTCACACGCCTATTAGTGCTTAAGAATAGAGATAAAAAAAAGAAAATAAGGCTCTTTATCAGCGTCGCCGTCCGCGTGGCACTCACCCTTATCACCTCCGGGCAGGCATAGTGGGGGGAGCCGCAGGAGGTCTCCAGCATTGAACCTTCCGGCTGGAGGGACGCCATGCCGAAGTCCGCGATCCTGATGCTGTTCTTCTCATCCAGCAGCAGGTTCTCCGGCTTGAGGTCCCGGTGGCTGGCGGAGCAAAGGTGAGAGTGAGTGTTCTAGTGTGCGTGGTGGTGTGTGTGTGGGCGGTGCCAGTGTGGGTGTGAGAGGATGTACTGGGGGAAGGGAACGCTCGCAGTTCAATATTCCGGTCTATTCTGCGTGAGAGTGAACAGATAATGACTCGTGAACTTGATGCGTCGGCCCACTGGCTTTGAATGATCCCAAAATCCCATAACGACAGCGGGATCAGTGTCGCAGACTCGTCCGGTTATCGACGGACACCGTAATGACGACTCCCGCTTCGCCCCGTCAACTTTTGTGCTATTGAAAAAATGTCTAAGTCCAAATGCCGCGTCAAGTGGCGTCACAACACACGAAATCGGCCTTTTTGTGCCCGGGCATGAAGGGCTGTTTTCGCCACCAGGGAAAGGTGTCTTTAGGGGGACATTGATTCCTCCCTCCTCCCTCTCCTCATAATCTGAAGGAGAGGCTTGGTTCCTCCCGCCTACTCCCGCAGAAGTGCCTCAGTCTCACGTATTCCTGAAATCAATAAGTGGAGTTTTTTTCGTGCCTGAGTTAGCGATCAGGATTTACCGCACTCGTAAACATAAGACTTCATGCTGCAAAGTTTATAATTGTAGCCCCACGCTGCGACATACAGCGCACAGCCTCACCTCGCCTGGCATTTCCCCCTTGGGTATTAACAAGTGGCCGAGGCGGAGAGACGGGGACAAAATCGATAATTTCTCATCAGCCATACATAGGCCGTGTATTTGTTGTTCCGTCACTGCCAATTCCGCATCACTACAAACACTGGCGCCCACTAAACCCCGCAAGCCACACCGGGAGATTACACAGCTAGGGAAGGAAAAAAAAAAAAAAAAATCACGCCCTCACCGTCCTCCTAACGTACCCAGGTGACTCCCGACTAGCGTTCAGTGTATTCCTGCCGCACCTCCCTCCCTCCCTCCCTCTGTGCGCAGGACACCAAGTTATCGAAGCCTTCAATTGCGAACTTTACCACAAAAATACTCCTCGCTGTAACTTGAGGGAGAAAATGAGAGGGACAGACTCACTCAAGTCGTGGAATTTCTTTCTACTGGAATGGCGGTGCTGGAAGTGTTCCAGCACCGCCCTGCCTCCTCGTGCCAGCCATCGCTCACAGGCTTCCTCATGGGCCCCGCGATGAGCTGTGACGTCACTGTGCTGGCATCCTCCGCGGCAATACGTACTAACTGGTGACGCCATAAGACAAAGCCTTTATTATGAAACACTTTAATCTTTCACTACGACGATTTTCAAAGACCAAACAGGTGATTAGACGAGTTTTCAAGAGTGTTTCTCCTGTTAATAATATAAAAATCTTGTTAATTTGTCACTGGAATCGTAAGAAATCTTTAAAAAACCGTGTAGCTTTAACTAGAGCCTTTTGGAAGTAGTGGACGTGCGGCATAGAAGTGTTTCGGAACATGGTCCAAAGCACCAAGCCTCCATTGGCCTTGAGGGACGGCGGGGCAAAGGACGCTAGTCACTGGAAAGCATTACAGTCACGACAAAACTTTAGGAATATTTCGTGTGCCGGTCAAAATCTCTCGCGTGATATCTGATGAAGGATTCGTCTAAAGTATTATTTTTAGAAGCGTGACGCGTCCGCCTCGCTGGAGCCAAGGGAGCAGCGGCAGGAGGAGAAGGGGAGGAGAGAGAGGAGGGGAAAGGAGGGGAGGGTCAGGTCCTGGCAGAGCGTCAACATTTACCTCCTCTTGGGGTTCATCCGTCACACTCTTATCTGCTGGACTACACGCATCGACTAACTAGAGCAGGGAGACCTCTACTAAACCTTCCCTCCTGCCCTCACTCCACCATGAACCCTCCTTCACCACCCTAAACCTTCCCTCCTGCATTTATTCCTTCCTGAACCTTCCTTTCATCACCCTAACTTTCCCTCCTGCCTTCATTCCTCCCTGAACCTTTCTTCCACCACCCTAAACCTTCCCTCTTGCCCTCACTCCACCCTGAACTTTCCTTCCACCACCCTAAACCTTCCCTCCATGCCTTCATTCCTCCCTCCACTCCACCCCTGATCCTTACTCATCCTACACCCTCCCTCCGCTTCTCTCCTCGACCCTTCTGATTAACTCCTTCAAAACCCTTTCCCTTCCCCCTTGTAAGTCCTCCCCTCACCCCTTCTACGTTTCTAAACCCCCTTCAACCCTTCCTAAGCCTTCCTCCATCTCCTTTCAACCTTCCCTTCTTGCCTCCTGATTCTTTTCTCCACTTCTCTCCCAGCTCCGTCTCATAACCTTCCCGCCACTCCCTCCTTTCCTCCGCATCCCTCCACCATTTTAAAGTCATCGAGGTCTGAGACTCAAAAACATACAAGTTGACACCAAGGGGCCTTTGTTCTCTCTGCTAATGGTTAATGGTGGAGTTGTTCTTTTCTATCCTTGAGGTAATAGCAAAGTAATGGCAGGGTCATTAGTCTCCTGTTCGGGAGTTAATGGCGGGCTCATCAATCTCGTAATTACTTCGGGGACAAAGGTACAGCAGTTATTTTGTGAAGGGGGCGGCGCTCCCGGTCTGCCTGTCTGTGTACAAAGTCATTGAACAGTCATTGCCATTTGGGGGTGAATGGGAAAGTCGCCAGATTTCTATTATGGAGTGAGTGGTGGAGGCGCCGCACTCCAGTCCAGGGGTGATGGTGGAGCAGAGGCTGGTAGGGGGTGGGGGTGGGGGTGGGGGAGGGAGTCACTTTGTCTGCCACCCGCCACAGCACAGCACGAGCTCCACTCCCCTGACCTCCCTGACAAGTGCAAACAAGGCTGATTCAAAGTAAATTAGACTAAAAAGAATAACTATTAAAACTCACAATAGACCAGTCCCTCTAAAGCAGTACAAAACAGGAGCTTCTCAATTTGCTGTGCCCTGTAGCGTGGGACAGGTGAGGGCAAGTATCTCAGACAAGCGTGGGCGGCTGCCTTCTTGTTAACACCGCGGCATCCACAGACATGCTCCTCCTGAGTCTCTTTCCTCTCGACCCTAAACTTTAAGGGTGTCGCGGAGGCGTGTTGCAGCCGAGGGGAAAACCTCGACCTGCTTCCCGGGATGAGCTTAAAAGGATTGCACTGAGATCCAACTGACTCAGAGCTGAACACCGCCACGCATCCCCCGCCCAGACTTCGGTATAAAATAACAATAAAACTCACACATTGAAGACGAAACTCGGGCTCTTTTCCTTACGGGTATAATCAGACTTTCACCCTCACCGCTGCTTTGAATACAATAACGCTTTACATACAATTAATTACGTGTATAACTGCAATAAAACTCGTACATTGGTCATACACTTTGCTCACGAATATAATCAGACCTTCACCCTTACCACTGCCTTGAAGACAATGATCCTTTACATACAATTAATTATAACTTAAAGTGGTGTAGAATAACAATAAGACTCATACAGTGAAGGCGCAACCGGCGCTGCTTTCCTTATGCATACTATTAAAACTTTTCCCTCACCAGTGTCTCGAGTACGACAACAGTTCACGTGCAATCACTTAGAGGAGGAAGGAGGCTCATCATAGAGTGACTGGCTGAAAACTGAGGATAAAACATTGACATGGAAGACACAATGCAATATTTTCCTTATTCCCATCAGATCTTTGCTTTTACCAATGAATGCACTAGAAATTTAACTGAAACACACTGAACACATGATAATATTCTCCTTATTCATATCTAAATGCAATAATCTTTACCATATAATTACTGAGGGAGTCTTAAGGAGGGAGGCTCACTATAATACAGAAATGCTGTGATAGAAATATAGACTCACATAGAAAACATAACAGCATTTTCCTTATTTTTGTCTCTGCACTAATTCTTTCCATACAATTACTGAGGGAGTCTTACGGAGGGAAGCTCACCATATAGAGTGGCTGTGACAGAAGTCTAAGGCCGAGATGATTTGTCTGAAGAACCTGCGCGCTTCCTTGGGTGTTAACCTTCCCTTCTTGACGAGGTAGTCGAAGAGTTCCCCACCTGAGACGTGTTCCAGCACCAGGTACCTGAAACACAAGCGTCGCTAATTAGGACAGGTACACGGGGATGCAAACTAAACACATTAAAGAAAAAAGTGTAAATTATCATAAACATGTTAGCTAATACATCAAATGTGCCGTATTTGTTCTTCCTTCTGTATCCCTTTGTGTAATGGAAGCATATAGTCCATAGAGGTACAGTCACGGTCAAAAGTTGTTCACGTGCCGTATTCTTTTCCACTAATTTAATCGTTTCGTCTCCACAGTAAGTCCTCCGATGTGCTGCCTGTCACCTCACAACACCTGAGAAGAGAAAGGTTCCAAAGAGATCAGAGGGCGTGAGACTGAAGGAACACGCTAAACACAGTGGAAGTGAGAGCGTCAGGTTACAAGACTTCTGGCCACACACACACACACACACACACACACACACACACACACACACACACACACACACACACACAAGCCAAAAAAAAAAAAAGGTCTACATTTTCATAAAGTCGAGTAAGTACCATCGAATTCGCTGTATTTGCCCTCCCTTTGTATTTTTTAGTATTTTTTATGTAATGAGCTACAATACATACGTAGCCGATAGAGAAATGATATATACGGTGAAATTAACCTGCATATAGGTGTGAGAAACTATCCTGAAAGAGACGCCATCTTCACAACAGCGCTGAGTAGAGAGGAGGTAAGCGCACCGTTCTAAACACTAATGCTGTAACTCGTGTAGAAAAGGAAGTTATGCTGAATATTTAACCAAACGTCGCCTGGTTACTTTACACACAAAAAAAAGTAGATTCAGTACTTAAGGGATAAAGGGCTTATTTTGTTACTTGGTTTTCTTAATATTTTTTTTTCATCACTAGCTTTTTTTTTCATTAGTTATCTTTTTTTATTTATTTTTTTTCATCTCAGCATCTTTTTTTCTCCCCACAGTCTCATCATTTCAGCTTCCCCTCCTCTCCCTTCCCCATTCCCTTGCTTCTCCTGCTCCTGCTCCTTCCCATTCCCCTCGCTCCTCTTCCCCACTGCCTCCCACCTTGTTTTCTTTGCCGCTCCCTTTAAACATGGCACCTCATGACTCCTGAAGCTGAGACACACGCACATACATACACACACAAGAAAAAAAAAGAGGGGGTAAAAAAAAGAGAGGGAAAAAGGGGAGGAAAAAAAAGAACATTCAACACCTGCGTCTTATACTGAAGGTGAGAAGATCAAGGAACTACTACTACTACTATTACGACTACTACTACTACTACTACTACTACTACTACTACTACTACTACTACTACTACTACCTATGTGTGGAGAAGACCGGTTAGAGGATAAAAAGTGCAAAAAATATCCAATTAATTCCCGCTCCCTGAAAATGTAATGGGAAAAAAGTAATTTGAGTTGGCTTATGCATTATTTGGGGGTGTTTTCATATTCCTCTCTTGAATTACTTAAAATATTTGTGGTTTAAATGATAGGAAGATAGGAAAATAGACAGGCATAGATTTCTGAACTTTACTACTACTACTACTACTACTACTACTAATTTTAAGGCATTTTTTGAACATTCTTTTATTTGGCAACTATTCAGTGAGATTTATTTTGCCGTCTTTTTATTTCCCTTGGCCACAACCACCATACTACTACTACTACTACTACTACTGGCACCATCAAAAGCGGCAGTCTCAAGGCATAAACCCGAGGAAGTGAGGCAGAGAATACATCCTGCAAATATGTGAGGAGTCTGAGCCGCTGCTGAATAGAGGCGAGGAGACGGAGGGGAGGGTGGTCGATGCTGCCTTCACCCCCCCCCTCCTCCTCCTCCTCCTCCTCCTCCTCACAAGTCACGGGTTCCAAGGCTTAGTGGAATAATACAAGTCGTACCCAAAGTCACGGTGAGCTTCGTACGGGGAACTTAATTGACCGGCGTCTATTAAGGGTGGAGGCAAACTAGTTCACGGAGTGGTTACTCGACACGACCCACTGATCCGAATCCCTGCTTCGGGACCTCAGACGCGAGACAGACGTGTTTCTATGCTAAACTGGGAATATTAAGTAATATAACCCGTGGATTTTACTTATGTGGAATCGTAGAGCAATGAATAATGTTAGAATTTAAAGTAGCTGTGTTTGTTAGACGAGATAAAAGATTATGACACTTGAAAAGACTTAGAATTTATTTATATTGAATCATAGAGAATAGTTTTATAATTCATAATAACGATACTTATTAAACGAATTGGAGGATTATAACACCCAAAAAACACTTAAAAGCTAGTAATATCAAATCGTATAACAAACAATGGAGCTAGAATGTAAACTAGAAATACTTACAAGACAAAATCAAGAATTGCAACTCCCAAAACACTCACAATTTACTAACATCAATAAAGAACAAAAATAGCACTAAAATAAAAAGTAGCAATATTTACACTATAAAATAAGAATAATTAAAACGCTAGAAACCATCGTATATTCCCCTCACGTTCCAGTTCCTCCTCTTCTTCCTCTTTCTCCTCTTCCTCCTCCTCCTTCTACTTTTTCGTTCGTGTTTTCCCTTTCCCAGTGTTTAAAACTTTGTGTTGAATCTCAGGCCACTGAAACATTTCATTCAACTTATTCACTGAGTTTCCGCTGAGTCTTATCAACACAACCTGAAGCAGGAATGTAACTTATTTGTGGATTCCAGCGATTAAAGAGGAAAGATCTTGTCCACACACACACACACACACACACGAGGATACGCCTACACTCCCTTTTCTTCGTGTGTGTGTGTGTGTGTGTGTGTGTGTGTTAGTAAGACGCTAGCTGTGTGAGTCTGGCGCATGGTTGCCTAAAGAAGGAGGATGAGGATGTGGATGAGCATGAGCATGAGGAGGCGGAGGCGGAGGAGAAGGCGGAGGCGAAGGAGGCGGAGGAGGAGGAGGAAAGGTGCCGTTATGTGTGACTGCCTGAGTAAACAAGCTTAAGATATTCATGCCTTCGCCTTGTCCCTCCGGCTTTTGGGGGTTGTGGGGTGAGTGGAGGAGCGAGGGGGAGGCAAGAACAGAAGAAGGAGGAACGAAGTTGGTAGAAATTGGGGGTAAGGGATTATTAGGAGGGAGGGGAGAACGAGGGAGGGTCTGAGGCGAGGACTGGAGGGAAGGAGAGTGAAGGAAGTGAAATAGGGAGATAGGAGGGAAGAAGAAGAAAGGATGGAGGGCTGAAGAAGAAATAAAGGAGAAAGGGAACGAAAAAAAAGGACAGGGGATAAAATAGGTAGGTAGGAGTGAAAGAAGGAAAGAGGAGGAGGGATGAAAGGAGTGAAAAAGGGAGACAGAAGGGAAAAAGAAGGAAAACTGGCAACAAAATTAAAAAATAAGAAGGGAGTGAAAGGAAAAAAGAGAGGGGATATGGTATACAACAGATAGACAGAGATAAGAGAAGGAGAGAGAGGAGTAATGAAGGCGTGAGGTAAGAATGGGGGGAAAGGAGAGAAGAAGGGAGAGGAACAAGAAGATGCAATGGCGCCCCTCCAAGTTTTCTCAAGAAGCGACTTCAGCAAACATTATCTTTTGGAGGGATATCAAAAGATGGCCATAAACTTCCCCTAAAACCGAGAACCGCAAGTTAGTGAGTCAACTGCCTGATTCTCTCCCCTTCTGCAGCCACCAGAGAAGCGACGCCGCCCTTTGTTTGATCTACTGCGAGCTGGAGGAGGCCCAGGAACAGGGACCGCCACGTGTAGGCCTGAGGGCGTCTTGCAGCTTCCCTAACTGTATGTTTTGTTACGTTCTTAGGTGAAATACAGACTCATTTTCCTTTCCCTTCTTCTCCTCCTCCTTTATTCCCCTCCTCACCTCTCTACAATGTTATATTTCTTCCTTCCTCATCCCTCTTCCCGCCCACCATCTTTCCTCTCCCCTCCTCACTCACCCAAAATATCATCATTTCCTCCTCTTTCTACGATACCATTTCCCTCCCTTCCCCATTCCTTCACCTCTTTCTCTTTTGTATCTCCGCTGTGATGGAAATGGAGGATAAATATTATACCTTACAGTAACATTATCAGAAGGAGCAACGCGGGCAAAGAATAATAATTGATCCCATGTGAACACTCTGAAACCGCAAAAATTCATTGATCCAAGGCGCCACAACGACCCTTATTCTGAAACGTCTCTGCGCCGCATCTCCACTACTTTCAAAAGGCTCTAGTTGATGTGACACGGGTTCTTAAGACTGCTTTTACGGGACTAGTGACAGATTAACGAGATTTCTACATTATTAACAGGAGAAACGCTAATCATCTCTGTGGCCTCTGAAAATAGTCGTGGTAAAAGAGCAAAATGTTTTTGAATACTGGTCATGACGTGTCTTAAGGCGCAGCGGAGAGGCGGCGTCGTGAAAGCAGCGAGTCACCGCCCTCACACTGCATCCTTAACCCCATTACCTGCCGCGCCCCGACATCAGGTGAGAAAGGTGAAGCCTCCGCGCCGCCAAACAGGTAGTAGTAACGCCTCTTGGATCACTGTAACATGATTCCAGCTTGTATCTTCTATTTGTCTTTGTCTTTTGTTTTATCTCTTGCTTCTTGTTCTATGTTATTTTTTTTTAACCTCGTTTCTTTCTCCTCTTCTCCACTTAGCTTTTGTTTTTCTTTATTTTTTAACTCATCTTCTATTTATTGTTTCTTTTTTTTTAGTGCAGTTTTCCTATCTCTTTTCACTTCTCTTATTTATTTATCTTTTGTTTCTCTTCCTCTTCTAATCCGCCTATCTTTTGTTTCTCTTCTTTAATTAATTTTCTATATTTCGTTCCTCTGCCTCCTTCTCTCCATCCTCCGCCTTTTATTTTTTTTCTTTCTTCTATAATCCTTGTTTCATTTCTTTGTTCATCTGTCTCCTTTTATTTCACCCTCCATCTTTTGTTTCTATTGCCTCTAATCCAACTTTTATCTTTGCGTTTCGATAATGGAAATATTTAGCATGTTTCCATCTTTTCCTTCATTCACTTTTCATCTCCATTATCTCTCTTTACTCACATCTACACGTAAATAAACTAAAGATATAATTTCGCTTTTCTCCTTTGTTCTTTTGAGTTACCCTTCATGCCTGTTTGTTTTCTGTTTTTCGATAAGGCGTAACCCGTTTTCTTTTCCCTCTCCCCATCTTGCATTCTCTTGAGTCTATCCTCGCGTGTCCATCAACACTGACACACGGACAGACAGATGGACAAAGGAGGGAAAACAAACACACAAACACACACGAATAAACTAAGAAGACACAAAACGAACGGAGAGAGAGAGAGAGAGAGAGAGAGAGACGGACAAGCAAATCATGAACAACAAATTTGCACACCCAAACCAAGAGAGAAAGAAAAAAAGAAAAAAAAAAGGAAAAAAAAAGACATTCCATTTCCTGCGCGCGATTTCATTCCGCCGTAAATTTCCCCCACAGGTCAACAGGGGCGCCTTGGTGACCTTGACCTCGCAACTTCGCAGGGCCACGTTGAGTCCTCTGCCGCGCCCTGGTGGAAACATTAAAGCTGCCTCGTGTCCCCTGTACATCCGAGCGGCGGGAGGAAGTACGGTGGCTGAGGGAAGAGAAAGGAAGGTAGGAAAGAGAGGAAGACTGAAGGGAGGAAGAGGAGTCGAGGGGCTGAAGAGGCTTAAGACGGAAACAGGAAGGGAAAAAAAAAAGAGAAGAAAAGAGAGGAGGAGGATGTGCAAGAGGAGAAGGAATGTGGGAATCGAGGGAAAAAGAGAGTGAAAGAGGAGGAGGATGAGGAGGAAGAGGGGGGAGGAGGAGGAGGAGGAGCAGAGACAATCAGACCCTTAATAATTTCCTTCCTTATTTTCTTCCACCTCACTACTCACGAATTTTTTCTTCCATGAGGGAAAAATACTATTATTACCATCACTATCTCCAGTAGTAGTAGTAGTAGTAATAGTAGTAGTAGTAGTAGTAAGTGGTAGTATCAACACCATAAAAGCTTACACAACAAAATCACCATCATCACCACCACCACCACCACCTTCATTATCTTGCAAATTTTCCCCCCTCGTGATCTCAGGTTACCAGAGTCGCCGGGGACTTAAGAGGAGGCGGGAATGACTCAAGTTAAGCCTAAATCTTCACATCACACCCTCTAGTCTACCCGCAGAAGGCGAGGGAGGACAACCATAGGACACTTTCTACAGGAGTTTAAGTTAAAGAGTAAAAGATAACGAGAAAATAAATGAGTAAAGTTTATTGATGTTTTCCTTTTAGTTTCTCTTCCAAGATGTTTAAGGATGAAGTGGAGAAAAAAATGAGGGAAAATAAAAGTTACGTTTTCCATAATATTAAGGACGAAGGAAAAAAAAAAAGGGAAATAAATAAAAAAAAAAAACTGGCAGGAAAATACAAGCTAGTTTTTCCATAATAATAAAGATGAGGGAAACAAATGGAAAACAAGAAAATAACTAAGAGGGAAAATACAAGCTAGGTTTTCCAAAATATTAAGAATGAGGAGAACAAAAAGGAAAACAAGGAAATAACTGAAGGGGAAATTCAAAGTTAGGTTTCCCATGATATTACAGATACGCATGTTTCCTTAAAAATGGCGTCGAAGCAAGTATTTTTTTTTCCGATAATTTTCTCGATATATCACTTCACTTAATCGTTATTCATCCGCGCGTCTAATTCTCGCGTTCCACTTTCCCCTAAATTTTATGGTGCATTTATCGCATAGTAATTTCCTTGCACGGTAAATGTCTCTGGTCTCGCCTCATAACCAGTGCACTCACAACCACTAGCAATATTCTCTCTCTCTCTATCTCTCTCTCTCTCTCTCTCTCTCTCTCTCTCTCTCTCTCTCTCTCTCTCTCTGGTACAAAATTACGTTACTGAATGTTTTTTTTTTATTTTTTTTTCAGGAATTTCTTTTTTTTGCTTCTTTTGCTCCTCCTTGCATGTCTTCGTGGATATTAATCATGTTTCTCGTCTTTATTCATCTCCTTGGTTTATTCACGACGTCTTTTGCTTCCTCTTCTTTAGTTCCTCCTCTTTCTTCCCCCCCCTCTCTCTCTCTCTCGCTCTCTCTGAAACACGTCCCTTTAAAATAACAAGACCAGTAAAGGATTTTTAGGATTCCTTTGACAGTAGAGGAGTAAACAAACATATAAACACGTCAAATGCCAAACTCTATTCTTTCCATAGTAAACTATAACAAAATCAACAACAGTTTACACTAATCCATTAATGAACACTCCAATTGGTTATAAGTATTTGAAAAAGGTGATGGTTATATTTGTAGAGAGAGAGAGAGAGAGAGAGAGAGAGAGAGAGAGAGAGAGAGAGAGAGAGAGAGAGAGAGAGAGATTGAGCAAGATTTACAACACCGTATAAATCTGTTCCTGAACCTGCTGACAATACAAGGACGGGAACCTCAGGAGCATTTGACCTTAAAAGACTAAGACGATGGTACGCCAGGAGGAGGAGGAGGAGGAGGAGGAGGAAGGGTGGGGGAAGTAGGTAGAGAAGAAGAAGAAGAAGAAGAAGAAGAAGAAGATGATGATGAAGGACAACAACAACAACAACAACAACAACAACAACGATAAAAAACATCACCACCACCACCACCACCACCACCACCAACAACAACAACAACAGCAACAACAACAACAAGAACAACATCAATAACAAGAGCAAAAAAAAAAAAAAATCATAAACAAGGATAAAAAGAATAAGCACAAGACTCCCTCAGGAATACATTAGGAATTCCCGGTGCAGTTCCGTTCTCCGCATTTCTCCGGGAATACAACATGAACTGGAATCCGGTCAGGGCAAGGTGGCTGGAAAGAATACCAACCATTCCTACACAAAACTTACGACCGGAGATTAAAAAGAACCCGACCTAATTCCCATGAAAGAAGCACCGCCGCCTGGAGGGTAAAATAATCACATTTTCAAATATTTAAACTCCTTACAAATACAGAAACAAGAAAGCCAGAGAGGAGGGAACAAAGGCATGAGGTTTAAGCGCCGTTGAAATAGAACTAGGAGATATAATTTTTTTTTCATATACGACTAAAAGTATGTGATATTTTCTTCTCTAAAAAAAATAAGAAGCTAGAGAGAGAGAAAAAGAAACAAAGGCATGAGATTTAAGCGTCGGTGAAATAGAACTAGGAGGATATAATTTTTTTTCATATACGACTAAAAGTATATAATATTTTCTTTTAAAAAACAGGAAGCTGGAGAGAGGAAGAAACAAAGGCATGTAATTTAAGCGTCTTTAAAATAGAATCAAGAGGAAATACGACTGTTTTCTTTCATATGCAACGGAATACGACTGTTTGTTTTCATATACGCTAAAAATATTTGATACTTTCTTTCAAACCAGGAAGTCTAGATGGGAAGAAACAAAGGGATGAGATTAAGCGTCGTTGAAACAGAACTAGGAGGAAATATCTTGTTTTCTTTCATATACAAGTAAGAAGTAGATGATACTTTCTTTCATATAAGAGTAAAATCAGATTGCATTTTCTTCTCTCAAACTAGGAAGGTAGAGAGGTAGAAACAAAGACATGATATTTACAGTAAGCATCCTTGAAACAAAACCTAAAGGAAATACGGTCTTTTTTTCTCATAAAACGAGTAAAAGTAGAGAGTATTTTCTTTCAGACGAACGAAAACAAAACAAAAGAATTAGATTAAAGCGTCACTGAAACAGAACCATGAAAAAAATTTATAGTTTTCTTTCATATACAAATAAAAGTAGACAGTATTTCCTTCTCTCCAACGATCCTGGCTTGGTGAAATTCATGCCACTACAATTTTTCAAACCTACAGTAGTTCTGAGCAGGCTTGTGTTATTTCTGGCCTCACTAGTAATGATGTATGCAATCTTATGTTAAGACTACCTTACAGAGACCTTAAAATGACCTTTATGGCTCAGATACGTAATAATTGGGTGAAGTTATGTAAATCTCTCTCTCTCTCTCTCTCTCTCTCTCTCTCTCTCTCTCTCTCTCTCTCTCTCTCTCTCTCTCTCTCTCTCTCTCTCTGGCGTCTTACTGTCTAATAAGTAGATAAGAGGCTGAATGGACGAGTTTCCAATTAGTGGTAAAAGGTGTGAAATGTTCGCTAATACGCAAGAGGAGGAGGAGGAGGAGGAGGAGGAGGAAGTAGACGCCAAGAGAGAGGGAGAGAGAGAGGAAGAGCGCACCTTTACCTCCCTTCTTTCCTCCTCTCCCCTCCTCTCCCTTCCTCTCCCCCTCCGCTGATCGTATTACAGGAGAAGGGGACGTGACGCATCGATCTGGTTAATGTTACTCAGGAGAGGCGAGTCCACGAGCATCACTAATTTTGCGACGGTGGTGGTGGTGGTGGTGGTGGTGGTGGTGGTGGTAGTGCTGGTGATGGTGATGGTAGTGGGTTGAAATCACGCTATTCTGTTTTATAATGCAGAGTTTCATGTTTTTTTTCCTAAGTTATTTCCTTTCTTGCTTTATTTTTTATATTTTTCTTTCCTTTCCTCTTTTATTTAATTATTCCTTGTATTCTTAAGGGGGGTGGTGGTGGTGGTGGTGGTGGTGGTGGTATTCTAAAATCACGCTTTTCTTTCTTATTATCAAGGAAATATTTACAAGTTTCCCTCATTTATTTCCTTTCCTGCTTCCCTTTTAATCCTTTACTCTCAATTTCTCTCTCATGTTCTTTGTTTCCTTAAAGTGGCAGTAGCAGTGGTGATGGTGGTGGTGATGGTGGTGGTAGAGGTGGCGGTGATGTTAATGGCAGTGATAAACACCTCAACTTTTGATTTATCACGCAATAAACACAAGCACTTTTATCTAGAGACTTAACACTACTAAGTTTAAAACGAGGGGGGTAGGGGAGGGGGATCTTAAGTGGCAGTGAACGTGATGATAAAAAACATGCTCCAAATTTTTAAGGTTTTAGTGAGTTATCAAATTTTCCTCTTCCACATTTCGCAAACACCTAAGAAATCCAATTAAAATACAAGAAAACGCTCTCATTCTCTTCCTTATCCCCAAAAAAGAAAGAATAACAACGAAGGAAGGAAGAAGAGAAGTAAGAAGATCATCAGTTTTTTTTCTTCCACTTTTCACAAAAATCTACGAAATCCGATAAAATATATGAAAAATGTACACTCTTTTTCCGTTCTTCATTACTTCCATTTAATTAAACAAAGCATAACAACGAAGAAGAAAATAAGAGAAATAAGGTCATCATTATTTTTTCCCTTCCACTTATCACAAAATCTAGGAAATATGAGAAAAATACAAGAAAGTACAATTATTTCCTTCAGCCACTTATATTTAACTAAGCAAAGGATAACAACGAAGAGAATAAAAAAATAAATAAATAAATAAATAACACACGGTCACCACATTTTCCCTTTACATTCTACAAAAAAAAAAAAAATCTACGGAATTCAATAACAATACAAGGAAACACACTTATTTTCTTCAACTACTTCCACTTAAACTAAGCAAAGAATAACAACGAAGAGGAGAATAACAAAAATAACAGACGGTCAGTAAACTTTTCCTTCTACATCCTACAAAAATTTACGAAATCCAGTCCATTCCACACCCACCCCACAAAAAAAAAAAAAAATAAATAAATAATAATAAAAAAATAAAAATAAAAATCCTTCAAATACTTCCATTTAACTAACCAGGAAATACCAGCGAAGAGGATAGCAACATAAACCACAAGGAGTCTCACAATAGAGGAAGGAAAGGAAGGATACTGATCAAGGAAAGTCTCTGTAGTGTCATAAATTTCCTCCCATTTTGAGACATGAGTTCGTTCCCTGAAGCATCGATCATGTGGGGCCCTTGGAGAGGAAACTTAAGACATTTATTGTTTCACGGAGGGTCTGCAGTATTTCTATTTCTTGCTTCTAAAATTGTGTGTATGGCTTTTTTTCTTCGTCAAACACGGACAAGCGTTCAGAAAAGTATCGAACACGGGTAATATCTCATAAATAACACATCAGAGGCTGAAAAAAAACATGACAGTACAAAAATACGAACACACACAAATAAATAATTTCTCTTTTCTTATTGGTTTTAAAATAGTTTGTCCCTACAGAGCTTCTTTCTTCCAGTTTGTTTCCTACAGAGCTTCTTTCTTCCAGTTTGTTTCCTACAGAGCTTCTTTCTTCCAGTTTGTTTCCTACAGAGCTTCTTTCTTCCAGTTTGTTTCCTACAGAGGTTCTTTCTTCCAGTTTGTTTCCTACAGAGCTTCTTTCTTCCAGTTTGTTTCCTCTAGAGCTTCTTTCTTCCAATTTGTTTTCTATACAGCTTCTTTCTTCCAGTTTGTTTTCTACAGAGCTTCTTTCTTCCAGTTTGTTCCTCTAGAGCTTCTTTCTTCCAGTTTGTTTTCTATACAGCTTCTTTCTTCCCGAAACACGAATAAACATTCAGAAACGTACCATTTCCACCAAACTTATCATGAAAAACATAACTAAAGCTACAAAACAAGGAAGATCAAAATGAAAATACACGTACACACATATAGACGAATATAACAAAAAAAAGAAAAGTTCTAAATATAAACAGAATATATAATTTTTTGTATTAATACCAAAAGATCGGTGAATATATTACAGTACATCCATATTTCAGAGGATATGTTTACAGGTTAACCTTTTCACTGCAATGATCGTCTTTTTCTTATGGATGAGGTCACGGTAATGAATTGTTGATCTTGGATGGACGTAAAAGAAAATAAGAATATGGGCTTAATTTCATCTTTGCTAAGCTACAGAAGTTCGTGTATTAGAGACTTTGAAAAATTATAGGTGATTATGGAAATAATCGACTAACAATGGAAGGGTTAAAAGCACTGGTTTTAATACGTATCCTAAGACAACTCCACAACTTACAACACAGGTAAATTTTCAGTATCACACAGGTAACTCTCGGAAAAAAAAAAAGAGTGCGCTGGCAACACTTACTTTCCACAGGTACACTCTTTCCCAGACGACCTGTGTTTGCTCGATTACAGGTGACTAAGGTGATCGTTGACAGGTAAACATTCCCCGAAAGCCGCCTACTCTTTGCCTGATGCTTCCCTCTCTTCACTCCCTTCACTCGTCGTCCTCACCTTCCTTACCAATGGATAGTTTTATTTATTCTTACTTGTTACGCAAAGGGAAGATCAAAGGTTAAAAAGTGTGTTTATTTATTTATTTTTTTAGTTTTTATTCTTATGAAATTTCGTGTCTTTCCTCATTTGTTTTTCTATGTCGTCTCTATTATATTCCTTTTCATTCATTGTTGTTTTTTTAATTACTATTTAAACTTCTCTCTCTCTCTCTTTTAATTACTTTCTTCTTTCGCTATTTAATCTGTTTATGTCTTTTATTTTACTTTGTCATCATTCACTTTTCCTTCTACATTCTCAGTTATTCTTCCATTTTGTCTCTTCCGTTTACTATTACTTCTTACTTTTTGTCTTTTGTCTCTCCATTCTAGGTGTAAATCTCTTCAATTTCCTCCTCGTACAAGTTATCTCCCTCCCTTACTCCTCCCTTACCTCTTTCCTCCACTTCTCTCCCTTCCTCCTCTCATCTCTAATCCTATCCTAACTTCCCTAATCTCTTAGTCTTCTCTAATACGCTATTTCTCTCTCCGCTCACTCTATTTTTCTTCTTCCTCTTTTTTTTAGTTCACTTCTCTCTCTCTCTCCCCCACTCTCTCTCTCTCTCTCTCGTTCTCTTTCTCTCAAACATTCATCCTTCTCACTCAAACTCTATTCTTTTCTCATCAGCTCTCTTTAACTCTCTTTCTCACTCCACTTTCTCTCTCTCTCTCTCTCTCTCTCTCTCTCTCTCTCTCTCTCTCTCTCTCTCTCTCTCTCTCTCTCTCTCTCTCTCTCTCTCTCTCTCTGAAGCTCTCTCTATCCCTCTCTCATCAATTATCTATCTTTACTTGTCTTTCTCTTATTCCAGCTTCGTTCTCTCTCCCAATCACTCCCTCTTCACCTACCTTTCCCCTCTCTCTCTCTTCCTCCCTTCCTCCCTCTCCTCGCTCTCATTATTTCTCTCTGTCTTTACCTCTCTTTCATTCCAGCTTTCTTCTCTCTCTCTCTCTCTCTCTCTCTCTCTCTCTCTCTCTCTCTCTCTCTCTCTCTCTCTCTCTCTCTCTCTCTCTCTCTCTCTCTCTCTCTCTCTCTCTCTCTCTCTCTCTCTCTCTCTCAATCACTCCCCCTCCAGCTACCTTTCTCCCTCCCTCCTTCAGTTCCTCTCTTCGCTCTCATCAATTATCTACTTTTCTTTACTTTTCTTTCATTCCAGCTTTCTTCTCTCTCTCTCTCTCTCTCTCTCTCTCTCTCTCTCTCTCTCTCTCTCTCTCTCTCTCTCTCTCTCTCTCTCTCTCTCTCTCTCTCTCTCTCTCTCTCTCTCTCTCTCTGTATCACTCCCTTTCCACCTACCTTTCCTCCTCCTCCCTCCCTCTCTCTCTCCCTTCCTCTCCTCACTCTATCTCGCCACCAGAGGCAACACTCCCGCCCCTCTGTGTCTCATCCTCCAAGCGCCGCCTCTTCTCCCCACAGGCGGTGATGGAAGCTCAGTGTGGCTTTTGTGTCGTGTCTTCATAAGCCCTGCCACGCCATTACCTCCTTCTATCCCCCCCCTCTCTCTCTCTCTCTCTCTCTCTCTCTCTCTCTCTCTCTCTCTCTCTCTCTCTCTCTCTCTCTCTCTCTCTCTCTCTGAATAAACAAACGTGTGTGTAAGCAGGTACATTATTAGGTTAAGTAAGGTTAGGTTAGGTTTGGTTTGTTAAGGTTGGGTTAAGTTAAGTTAGGTTAGACTAGGTTAAAGCTGAGTTAGGTTAGGTTCGGGTGGCGAAAGAAGAGGAAAAAAGTGAGGTAGGTGGATAAAGAGTAGTAAGTGTTGCATAGGATAACAGGGGTACTGTACGGATGTGTGTCTGTGTGGCTATGCTGTGGGTGTGGTGCGGGTGTGATGTGGCGCGCTAGACACCTGAGAGACACATACCTGCGCACTGGAATTTAATTAGACGAATGCGCCACAAATCATGAGCCTCGTACACAAGGCGAGGCTGCTGAGGGAGTGTCGTGATGCAATTAATCCCATGCTTTATGTGCGTTGTTGATGGCAAAAGTTACGGCAGTGCATCGCTGCAGTAAATATAACATCTGCTGGCATGGCTGGCGCCGATAACGGGTATCAATAGCCGATAGCACACATGGCCTCGCCGAACCAAACCAAACGTGCAATAGAGACGAGGCAATTTACAACTTAACGATAAAATGGTTAGGCCGACTGACGATTGGTGAGATGATAAAAATAATATACAAAAAGATACATAAATAAAAACTATATAAATTAAATGTACGGATACAATAAAATGATGAAAGGAAGTAATTAGAATATAGAATATAAAAGTTTAAGAAAAATGCAACAGGTGACTGACACTCGGAAAGGAAAGACTGAAAAAAATAATTTAAACTTGATAAATAGAATAACAGACGCAAGATAAGTAATGAGAAACAAGCAGGTAAAGGTAATCAGAAGAACAGGTAAAGGTAAACATCAGGTGAGTGACGCAGGTGCAATGCCATCCACTATTTCTGCATTTTCGTTTTCTTTTTTTTCTTTTTTACATCTATATATATTGCATCTTCTCCCACACTCTTCCTTTTAATCCCCACCTACCAACTTTTCTATAAATAAACTTAACCCTTTCACTCGATATTCAACACTTCACAGCACTAAAAGCAAGCATGGTATGAAGCACTTAAAAGCATCTACAAGAAAGAAGAGGACAAACAAGAAAGCATGTAGCTGATTCTAGCCAGTATATTCTTTAGAGGCGCCTGTACAACTCATAGTGGTTAAATAATAAGGAAAAGGTGACGAAGGTAAGGCGCGAAGACACACTGCAATATCACCCCACACCTCGCACAGGGAAGCCACACAACACGTCCCTCTTCGCTCAGATCGGTGAAGGGAGAGCGATTAGTGTCACAAGTGAATGCAATTACGACACGAGGGGGAAAAAATGACCCTTCTCTGTGTCCCCCTTTGTTATAATTGTTACTACCAAAGTACTACTTGTCATTCACTGCTTCATGTATTGGTTTATGTATTAGTTCATACTAGTTGATTTCGGAAGCTTCTCTCTGTATGGAGCCAGTTCAGCTCCAGCCGGCAAGCGGGTAGCCGCTCCTTAATACATTGTTACCCCTGGAGTCCATCTCTTACTACGTCTCAATCCTGCAGTTATTACATTGGCGACGAGGATGGGATTTATTGGCAAAGTAGAAGAATTTAACCAGGATGCCGAGGTGTGGACTCAATATGTGGAGCGGCTGGAGCATTTTTTTGAAGCCAACGACATTATTGAAGAGAAAAAAAAGAAATCTACTTTATTGGCTGTTTGTGGAGCAAGAACCTACGAAGTGATAAGGTCACTCTGCCTACCAGAGAAGCCAGCCGACAAGTCGTACAGTGACCTCAAAGTGCTGTTGGAGAATCACATGTGCCCGAAACCGTCAGTAATCATGAAGCGCTTTAAATTCAACTCACGATTCAAGCAACCAACTGAATCTGTGTCTTCTTACATTACTGACCTTCGGAAATTAGCGGAGCACTGTGCGTACGGAAACCAACTACCTGACATGTTACGAGATCGTCTGGTGTGTGGAATTGACGACCGAAAAATACAAGCAAGGTTGTTGGCAGATGGGAATTTGGACTTCAAGAAGGCAGAGGCAACTGCTCTGGCTATGGAGGCTGCGGCAAAAGACACTGAAGACCTACAACAGGCTGGGGAGTACCGCAGCAGTCAAGTGAACAAGATTCAGGAGAGGCGCGGGGAAGGAAGAAAAATTCAAGAGACACCGTGGGTGCGAACGAATCCTCGACCACAGTGCTACAGGTGTGGGGGTCCGCATGTGGCTCCTAGCTGTCATTTTGCACGTGCTACCTGTTTTAAATGTAAGAAAGTGGGACACTTGGCAAGGATGTGTCGAAATAAAGCAGACATGGAAAGGAAAATGCACAAGATTGAGGGTGAAGAGGAGGACGGTGAGACAACTGGGGAAGAATACACCTTGTATACAGTGCGGGGGGCTCGTGAACCACCTGTGATTGTTCACCCAGAAGTTAACAAGGTGGCTATTCCCATGGAAGTGGATACTGGTGCTGCGGTGTCCATTATAAGTCAGAAAGTGTATGAAGAAAGCTGGAAGGATACGTGCAAGCCGGTGCTCGAGTATTCCGACGTAGTGTTACGCACCTACAGTGGAGACTTATTGAAAGTGATGGGGGAAGTGAATGTGGAGGTTAATTATAACAACCAGTCGAAAGTTCTGCCGTTGGTGGTAGTGGATGGAGACGGCCCGAGTTTGATGGGGAGAAACTGGTTGAAACAAATTAAGCTAGACTGGGCTGCAGTTTATAGTTGTCGGTCAGAGTGTGATAAGGTCATTCGCAGTTTTAGTAATATTTTCAAAGAGGAGTTGGGTCTCATCAGAAACACAAAGGCGACCCTACATGTGGATAAGGAGGCACAACCCAAGTTTTTCAAAGCTCGCCCGTTGCCCTACGCCTTGAAAGACAAAGTGGAGCACGAGTTGGAACGGCTAGTTAACGATGGAGTAATTGAACCTGTGCAGTTCTCAGAGTGGGCGGCGCCAATAGTCCCGATAGTTAAGGGAGACAAATCCATACGTATTTGTGGGGACTACAAGATGACTGTGAACCGCGTGTCTAGAGTGGACAGTTACCCGATACCGAAGGTTGAGGATTTATTAGCAAATTTGTCAGGAGGGAAGACTTTTTCAAAATTAGACCTGTCACATGCTTATTCACAACTACCACTGGAAGAGGAATCAAAAAAATATGTAACGATAAATACACATAAGGGGTTATTCGTATATAATCGCTTACCATACGGAGTCTCCTCGGCGCCAGGAATATTCCAGAGAGTTATGGAGAACTTACTGCAAGGTATCCCTCACGTGGTGGTGTACTTGGATGATGTATTAGTGACAGGGAAGACGGAAAGGGAACATCTGAGTAACCTGACAGAAGTTTTGAGGCGTATGGATGACGCGGGGGTGAAACTGAAGTTAAAGAAGTGTGTGTTTCAGGCACCAGAAGTAACATATTTAGGACATAAAATTAATGCGGAAGGGCTGCACCCGTCCGAGGACAAGGTTCAAGCTGTTATAAAGGCACCCACACCAAGCAACATCACTGAACTAAAGGCGTATTTGGGGCTTGTTAATTATTATGGCAGATACATTCCTAATCTCTCCACAGTATTTGCTCCCTTGTACAGATTACTGCAACGGGACGTGGAATGGCAATGGGGACCAGAACAGCAGCGTGCCCTTGCCACATCGAAACAACTGTTGGCGAGCTCCAAGGTGTTGGTGCATTATGACAGCAGCAAGCCCCTCCTGCTCACCTGTGACGCGTCACCATACGGATTGGGAGCAGTCCTTGCACACCGTTTGGAGTCTGGAGAGGAGAAACCGATTGCTTTCGCATCCCGATCCCTGAGCATAGCTGAACGCAAGTATGCTCAGGTAGAGAAAGAAGGTTTGGCAATAATATTTGGTGTTAAGAAATTTCATAATTACTTGTATGGCCGCCATTTTGAGATCATTTCAGACCATCAGCCACTTAAAAGTCTGTTTAATGAAACTCGCCCAGTGCCTGTGATGGCATCAAGTCGTATCCAACGCTGGGCGCTAACACTATCGGCGTATGAATACACTATCACCCACAAACCAGGGAAAAATATAGTACATGCTGATGGGTTGAGTCGCCTTCCTCTCCCTGAATTCCCCAAGGTGACTCCAGTCCCCGGTGATGTGGTATGCGTGTTGGAGAGACTAGACCAGACACCCGTCACGTCGAGAGAGTTAAGGCAATGGACGGATAAGGACTCAACACTCTCGAAGGTAAGAGATCACATTCTGTACGGTTGGCCTGGACATATAGCAGAGGAAACACTTCAGCCTTTTTTTAGAAGGAGGCACGAATTAAGTGTCCAAGATGGAATAATTTTGTGGGGATCAAGAGTGGTGGTGCCTCAGATAGCTAGAAAAAATGTGTTGGCTGAGCTACATGCAACGCATCCAGGAGTCTCGCGCATGAAAGGTATTGCGCGTAGTCATGTGTGGTGGCCCAATATAGATAAAGATGTTGAGTCAACAGTACAACTATGTTCACAGTGCCAACAAGTGAGAAATCTTCCCCCAGACGCTCCTTTGCAGCCATGGGAGTGGCCACTAAAACCCTGGTCCAGGTTACATTTGGATTACGCTGGGCCGTTTATGGGTAAGATGTTCCTCGTCATCATAGATGCCCATTCCAAATGGATGGATGTTCACGCTACACAGTCAGCCACTTCATCTATAACTATTGAAAAGTTGCAAGTTACATTCGGGTCACAAGGACTACCTGACACGGTGGTAACAGATAATGGTACCAATTTTTGTAGCGAAGAGTTTGAAGCTTTCTTAAAACAAAATGGTATCATTCACATAAAGACATCTCCCTACCATCCAGCATCCAATGGGTTGGCGGAAAAGGCAGTTCAAATTTTTAAAAATTCTCTTAAAAGATTAACAGGAGGCTCATTGGAATCCAGAATTAGCAAGTTTCTGTTACGGTATCGAGTAACACCTCAGACTACCACAGGAGTTTCCCCTGCTGAGCTTTTAGTGGGAAGAAAATTAAAAACTTGTTTAGACTTACTGCATCCAGATGTCCAGGATAGAGTTATGAAGAAGCAAGAAATGCAAAAGTACTACCATGATCAGAAAGCGCGGCATAGGGAATTTAAAGTGGGAGAATTAGTTTATGTAGTAAACTTTTCTCCAGGGAAAAAATGGCTATCAGGCGTAATTGTCCAAAAATCCGGTCCTGTTTCTTTCAAGGTGCAGTTGCTAGATGGGAGGACTGTACGACGTCATCTCGACTATGTGAGGAGAAGAGTAAGCATAGAGGGCGAGACGGTTAACGCAGATGATGCCATACCACCTCCCATGGACCTCACAAATGGAGCAGGAATTCAGAAACATGGTTCGGCACCGGCAGGCAGCGTGTCGCCCCTAAAGGCAGGAGTTTCGAAGCAGTCCGGAGCACACAACAGCAACGCGCCGGATCAAATTCAAGAACGAGAGTTAACCTCAAGTCAAGAGTTCGAACCTGGATTGCCGCCACAACAGCAGCCGTTGGAGAGGGAAACACTGCGCCGTTCTGAGAGACTGCGCCAGAAGCCAGATCGTTTGCAGATAGCTTGGAAATAAAATGTTAGGTCTCTTGCTTCACTTGTGTTAACTATTTTAATTGTTGGAGTTTTGTATTACTTTTGCTAGTTTTAGTTACTATGTTTATTTTGTTTTTTGTCTCGTGTTTGCGGGTTTTAGCGTTTCTTATAACTTGTATCGAATATTTTTTTTTCTAGTCTTTCTAATTGATAAGTTTTAGTATCTTCTGTATCTTTTTTAACATTTTGGTTGTAAACTTGATTTTATGGTTTCTAACCTGAGTTTTTTTTAAAAAAAGGGAGGAGTGTTATAATTGTTACTACCAAAGTACTACTTGTCATTCACTGCTTCATGTATTGGTTTATGTATTAGTTCATACTAGTTGATTTCGGAAGCTTCTCTCTGTATGGAGCCAGTTCAGCTCCAGCCGGCAAGCGGGTAGCCGCTCCTTAATACATTGTTACCCCTGGAGTCCATCTCTTACTACGTCTCAATCCTGCAGTTATTACACCCTTCGAGTAATTATAAAAGGCTCGCAAACTGCTGACGGAGGAAGAAAGTCCAGCTCTCGATATCCCAAGACACGAAGGGCGGCGCTGATATGATGAATTGTATCGTTAAGAGGCGTTAGGGCGGCGGCTGCTTCTTCTTGCTACTTTTCTTTATCTCTTCTTCCTCTCCTCTTCCTTCTCCTTTCTTCTTCTCTCTCTCCTCCTCTTCCTCTTTCTCCGTCTCAGCGTAATAGCAGTTTCTTACTACATTTCTTCAATCCTCTTCTTCTTTTCTTTTTCGATCTCTTCTTCCTCCTCCTCTTCCTCTTCCTCCTTCTCCTTCACTTCCTCTTCCTCCCTCTCTCAACGTAATAGCAGTTTCTTATTACTTTTCTTGCTTTTTTTTCCCTTTCCTCCTCCTCCTCCTCTTCTTCCTCCTCCTCCACTTAAGGGTAATGGTAGTTTCCTCAAAATACTAATCTCAACTTCTCTTTTTCTTTTCCTCCTCCTCCTCCTCCTCCTTCTCCTTATCTTCATTTTCATACCTTCTTTCTTTCCTTCTCTTCCTCCACTTTTTCCTCCTCTTAATCCCCGTTCTAACTACTTTACTAACTTTGCTTCCCGACTTTCTCTCCTCTTCCTCCATTCTGCCTCACTTCTCTATATTTCCTTTCCCTCCCACCTCCTCCTCGTCTTTGCCTTCTTCCTCCTCCTCCTCCATCTTGCCTTACTTCCCCACATCCTTTCCAACACCAACGCCCTATTTCTTTCTCCTCCTCCCTTTGCCTTCGCCCTTACTATTCTGTACCTCTTACTCTAGATTAGATAGGGTAGTTTATCTCAAATAGCCTCGTAAGAAGTAATTGGTCTGCTACTGTTTGTTGTTACTTTAGTTTCCTCCTTCCTTCTTCCTCCTCCTCTTCTTCTTCTTCCTCAGCAAAAATTAAACATCACTGCTCTTATATTCTACATCTTATAGTCGCGACACAAATTATTCGTAGTTTTATGGCCATTTGATCTCTCCCACGCCCTCCCACGCCGTCCCACGTCCTCCCACGCCCTCCGTTCCTCACGCACAGCCTCAAGGGACGCGTCAAGATCAAGGGATGATATGAACGGAAGACATAACCGCTCAGGGATGGAAAATACCTTGGCAGGGAGGCAGAAGAAGTAGCTGACGAAGGAGAAATGGTAATAGCTGATGAAAGAGGGGGAAAAAATGGAAAAAAGTGATGAAAGTAGAAAGGTGGAGAAAAAGATGATATGGAAGAGAATAAGAGCAAGAGAGAGAGAGAGAGAGAGAGAGAGAGAGAGAGAGAGAGAGAGAGAGAGTCAATAACAATAAAATATAGATATAAAAAAAAACTGAGCACAAACAACAGGACAAACAGAAAATGAAAAAAAAGGCGATATTTAAGAAAAGTTCACAAAGCGGCAAATAGAAAGAACGAGAAAGAAACGATAAAAAGGGAGAAAACAAAGGGGAAGAGGAAGGGAGGGAGGTAAAAGAGATATAAAGAGAAAAAGGAATGAATCTAAAATGAAAAAGAAAAGAATGATGGATCAAACGCATTATTATTTCATCTATCTCTCCATTTCTTTCTTTCCTTATTTATTTATCTATCTGTCATTATGTCTATTTTATCATTTAGTCTTTTTTTCAAGGTAGATTTTTAGAAAGCAAGTAAAATTTTGGGCAATATTTTACTTTTATTTTTTCTTTTCTTTTTTCCAGGCGACTCATTGCACCTTCCCTCCATCTGTTTCTATCACCTGTCGAAGGTAAGCTGTTCTGTGTCCTCACCTTCATCTCTTTTGTAATCTTCTCTTGATTGAGTGAACCGCTGAGAGAAGAAAAAAATAGACTCCGGAGAAATAATCAGTTTTCCCTTTGTTCTTTGTTTATTTTTTGTATAAGGCCTCTCTCTCTCTCTCTCTCTCTCTCTCTCTCTCTCTCTCTCTCTCTCTCTCTCTCTCTCTCTCTCTCTCTCTCTCTCTTACAAGTTCAAGGCCACTTTATTATTACATGTTACGGGGAATTAAAAAGTAAAATGCAGCGTCACAAGGAAATAGAAGGCAATAATAAACCTTTCCTATTTACTTCAGCTTTTAGTCCACAAAGAAATAAAAGACTGCATAAATTCTTAAATACATCTGACGCTTTTTAATCCTGGAAACAATATATCTTCCCTTCCTCAGCCTTCTCTTTTATATTCATCTTATTCCTCCTCCTCTCCCTCCCTCTCCTCAGATCTCTCCTATCGTGCTCTCACTCGCTGACGTCACCTCTCACTCTCTTCATCTCACCCCGTCCTCTCCCTCTCACCCACGACACTTCAACTCTTCCTCTCTTAGCTGTTCAATTAATTTCGATCCGCACTCTTGAAATCTGGCGAGAGGATGAGAGGACAAGAGAAATCCGTGGCTTCTTGTCAGGTTTGAAGGCGAGGCGCGAAAGGCGATAATCCTAATGAAAAGTACAGGAAAATCACACGTATAACCAAGTGTGGCTTTTAGTACCTGGAAATTAAAGACAGCAAGTGAACAAGGGCTGGTCTTCCTGGCGGTGAAGTTAATGCAATATTACTCAGAGGGAATGGAAAGGGTGTCAGGGATTTTAATTAAGGGATCAAGGGCCGCGACAAAGAGGGACAAGGGGGCGCGTATCGATGGCTGGCCCTGAGGCGTGTCAAGTGCCCACCAGTGCCAGTGCCAGTGGTCACTTTCGCCTTGCTATTGCGCATTTCACTGTTGCCTTTCACTGTGCTGGCCTGTGTCTATGCGGGAAGGAGGCTGGCTAAGAGTACATATAAGGACGAAAAATGGCCTTTATTTATTATTCCCTTTAAAAATGTTAAGAAAAGAATCCATTAGTAGTAGTAGTAGTAGTAGTAGTAGTAGTTATGAGGCCTCCTATCTCTACCAGTCAATAGGTAAGAAAATAGTGAAATAAAACAACCAAGGAAAGACCCTAAAATTTGCTGCTGTTCGCCTCTCGCTCCCAGTACAGCAAATCCAGGCCAAGATAAGACAGATGAGTGGGAGAGCTGACGCGAACACCCAGGACCAAAGGAGGGAAATGGAGAGCAGATAATAGAGTATTCCTTCAGCTTCCCTAGTTTCCTTCGCATTGCAAATTGAATTGTCGCCGTATTTTCCTCATCTCTCCCTCATCTCATTGCGTCCCTTCCGTTATTTTTCCCTCTCGCGACTTTATAGGAAGGCAAAAGTTCTCCCTCTCCCCGCCACCTCTCCGCGGCGGCAATTAATGACTAGGTTCTCACAATGGATCCAGCGTGGGGCATAACTTTCCAAGAGTCGAGGGAAAAGTTTTCAAATTGCATAGGGAAGTACATAACTCACAGGATTGGTGGACCCACTGCCAGCTTTTACGTAATACAGTGATAGAGACGAAAAAAAAGGTAAATATCGTTTTTTTTTTTTTTTTTTGTGATATAATAAGTTTAGAATCAGACTTCATATGACTGGTTAAGCAACTATTCGGGTTTACGTAATGGCGATACAGGTCCAGGAAGCAGCATATTTTGAGTTTTGTCTCATTGTATGTATGGAAATAGTAAATATTGCGGGTTTTTTGGTGTGTTATTTTAGGTATACGTTTAGAATCAGACTTCATATTTGGTAAACAACTATCAGGGTTTACGTAATGGCGATACAAGTCCAGGAAAACAGTATATCCTGGGTTTTGTCTCATTCTAGGTAAGAAAAATAAATATCTTTTTTTTTTTTTTTTTTTGCGTGTGTGTGTGTTTGTGGTATAAGTTTAGAGTCAGACTTCATATAATTGGGTAAACAACTGTTAGGGTTTACGTAATGGCGTTACAAATCCAGGAAAACGGTATATATTGGGTTCTGTCTCATTCTAGGTACGATAAATTTTGAATAAGACTATATAATTGGTTGAGCCGCCAGTAGGCCTGACGCAATACTGATAAAGGTTCTGAAAAAAAAAAAGAAGTAAATATTGGAGTTTGTGAAATTCAGGGAGTAACACACTTTGAATCAGACTTTATACAATCCTTTTGAGAAAACTAATAAAAACTGCTAACCTTTAAGAATAAAAAAAAGTCTAACACAAGGAAAAAATCAATAACTTTACGTGACCCATTCCTGATAAAAGTTAGAGTAATGAAAAATCAGAACACAGGCATATTCTTTACAGGCCACACTAATCTGTCCCCTAAAGACCCGCACTGCATGAGTCCTGCCCCCACCAGAGCACGGCGCCGCACAAAGCCACGACACATCACGGCATTACTAAAAAGGGCACAAAAAACACAGACCCTTTTCATCACACTGACATGGCTACGGATCACCGCTAATCTTTCCCTTTGTGACACGCGCATCACATACAAAAAATGACTGAGGAAAAAAGGAAAAAAAAGACACAGAGAGAGAGAGAGAGAGAGACGAATATTCCCCCGTACTAAGTGAGTCAGGTTTTTTCCCTCAGTTTCCCTTCGCGATCCAGAGAAATTCTGAGCCACAATTAAACCTTTCACAATTCAATTGATTAAGTTTTTGTTCCGTCAAGGGAAAAAAAAAAAAACACAAAAAAAAGAGGAAAAGGATGAGACGTCACCGACCTGTCTGAAAGTCACGGCGGGAAAGAAAAATAAAAAGCAGATTAAAAAAAATTCCTAACTGCTGTGAAGTCTCTTTTTTTCTTCCTCCTCTCCCTCTCTCTCTTTCTCTGTCTTTCTTTTAATATGCCCGACCAAACGTGGCGGAAGCAGAAGCCAGTGAACGAGCATCAAGGGACAGACTGCCACGCTTGAGGACGCTGACGAAGGAGTGAAAGAAAAGGCGGGTTAAAAATAGCTTTCTGAAAGGACTCCGCTTGCACTAAGTCTTTTTAACCAGGGGGGAAAAAAAAAATATACGATTAAAGAAAGGTTATAATTTGAGATGCTGTTTTTTAAGAGTTAGATAAAGAGAGGCATGAAAGATGATACTAAAACTGACATGAAATGGAGTAAATAGTTAATAATAAGTTTAATGGCCTAATTTCAAAATACTAAAGATTAATAAAAGAAGTTTAAATAAAAGAAAAAATCAATAGAAAAGTTAATAAAAGATATCACTGTGAAATAGAAATAGAAATAAAGGCACTAATGAAAAAAAAATATACATAATCACTATCACCACCAGCACCATCACCATCACCATCACTACCACCACCACCATCACCACCAGCCATTCCTTCTTTTCTATGGTCATATAAATCAAAATAACTCATCCTATTCGCTCTCATCTCTGACCTTTAAGACCATTTCTCTCTCTCTCTCTCTCTCTCTCTCTCTCTCTCTCTCTCTCTCTCTCTCTCTCTCTCTCTCTCTCTCTCTCTCTCTCTCTCTCTCTCTCTCTCTCTCTACAAACATCATATTTCAAACACTACCTACTGCAACACAAGTAACTTTAGTGCAAGATAAAGCTAAGCCTTAAAAACACAAATAAAAGTGAACACGAACTTTACTGAACTCTTTTACGTCACGCTGCTTCACTCTTGTCACGTCACCTTGCTGCGTCACCCTACGTCACCTTTACTACGTCACCTTTCTTACGTCACCCGTGCTATTTCACCTTTATTAACACGTCACCTTTTCTACGTCATCTACGGTACGTCATCCTTCTCGTCGCCTCCAATTCCACCGAGACACTTAAGGAAAAGGTTCAGGTGGCCAGTGGCGAGGCAAATGTCCGCTAAACACGGTGTGAGGCACAGGCGAGCGGAAGACGAGGAAATATGCAGCATTAGAGGGGGGTAAAGAATGAAGGTCAGGCGCTGGTTGGCTTGAGTCCACACTGCCACTGTCACCTTAGCATTCCAGTGTGCGTGGTGAGGTTAAGGACTGGTGTTGTGGTGTGGTGGCGTTGTGGTGCTCAGTGGTGGAGGAAAATCGAGGGGAAAACAGAGATTGAGACGGAAAGATGGAATTACTGTACTTCAATGGACGGGAGCAACACGGGAAAAATGCAAGGACGGAAACAACTGGGGGAGACTCGTACATGGCGCCTACCTCTGACTATAGGGAAACAGTGAGAGAAGAAGAATAGTGCTGGAATCATTCTCAGCTCGTCATGTATAAGTCGTGATTCCCTAATGGATCGTATTTAAAAGGTGCTGGTGTCAGGTATGGGATCCAACACTCTTTGCTCCCTCTATAGTCACTGGTGCTGCTGGAGGATACCACACACTGTTCACACACACACACACACACACACACACACACACACAGACACGGTAAGGGCATCAAAGACACTATTCCGGTCCCTTCCCTCAGTCCAATCCGCTTAGCACGTCCAGGCTTCATTCACCGCCCGGAGGAGGAGAACCCGCCCCAGTACTTAAGCCCGGGGACTCAGGAACAATGGAACACAAGCACACGAGCACATAATCACTGCCCTTCCCTCTGAAACCTAATACAGGACACAAAACTCACTCCCCTGTCTGTCACTCCCATTCGTGTTGATGATGGTGGAAGTAACACGCCACTCCATCAACACAGCCATCGTGGTGGTGACTTTATCTCCCCTTCACGCCCTACAAGCTGCCTCGTTCCTTTAATAAATGCCCCATTATCCATATCTACCGCCTCAAAACACACCAGTGGCCTTAAATATAGCTTTACGTGGCAGGGCACTTGACGTCGGCTGAAGGGAGGCAGGGAGAAAGAGAGGAAAGGAGAGAGGGAGAGCAGGGGGGAAGGAGAGCAGAAGTGGTCGATGTGAATGAGTTGAGTGATAATGAACTCAACATTATGGGTTCCCGTGGCACTAAATGCAGGAAATAATAATGAGAAATACGATGCTGGAGGCTGTGTGTTCCCTAGCCAGCCAGAGAGCCAGAGAGCCAGAGGACCAGCCCGTGGGATTCAGGGTAAAAGGCGGTAATTCTCATGCATTTGACTCTGGGCGGAAGGAAGGACAGCGTGGGTAATAAAGGGATGCATACCAATTACTTTCTGAACACCTGAATGCCGCGCCGCTACACATTAATTACAACAGCAATTGTGGATACTCACCGAGGCACACCCGGACACACACACACACATAGCCAGCCGCTCTAAATCCGCTCCGTTCATCTGCATTAGCGCGTAGTCTTGCACCTGGAGGCCGTTTACCTGTCACGCCCACCTGTCACGCCTCGCGAAACACTACAGGACGCCCACCGAACGCCCACAGCACGCCCACCACACGCCTCCTACACTCCACTGTCCCGTAGGCGCACTGTGCTGACGCAAGCGAGCCTCGATCCCTCAGTTCCTCCTCCTACTCTTCTCTCCCTTCCTTGTTAGTGAGAATGAAAGCTTTATTCTCTCTCCATTGCATCTGTGTGTGGGAGGCATTACTCTGTTGATGAATAATTCGTTGTCTTGTCTCTGTTTTCTGGACTGTTTCTTTCTCTCTTCTCTCTTTCCTCCTCCCCCTCCTCCTCCTCCTGATAACTCTTCATCGCATCTGTAATTGAAAGCTATGACTGTTTATTATTTCTTGCCTTATCTAAGCATCCTATACTGTCCTTTAATTGCCTCATCATCGTCCTTGCCTTACTTTTAAATTATCCTTGTCTGTGGGGAATGTAAGTGTGTACGACTAATGAATTTTGTCTACGGATTCTAAATTATTCTAGAGCAGTGTCTTCATCCTCCTCCTTTCTGCATAATATTCTAACTCGTTACCTTTGTTAGAAATGTTATTGTATGCAGTTAATGACGCCTACACATGCAAAATCATATACAAGTCGTACATTATTATCTAACAGTATTTTTATCCCCTTCCTTTCCTTATTTATTTACTCTCTACACTTGTTTACCGAAGATATTAAACTATACAACTAAATAACTAAATAGTCTTCGGATTCTAAATTATTCTCAAGCTGTAAATGATTAAAAAATAAGTTCAATGGCCTTATTTCAAATAGCAACAATTAATAAGCAACGTTCAAATAAAAAAAAGAAAATTCAATAGGAAAGTTAATAAAAGATATCGGTGTAAAATATGAACAGATATAAAAACACTGGGGAAATATATACTTATTCTCTTTATACATGAAATTTACCAGTGCTTACAAATAATTCCTTGCTCCTAAACCACGCTCGAATTTAATCCCCATCCCCTTTCCAGCATCTCAGCGGCAGTACGTGATCAGCTGTAATGCATGTACAGAGGCAGCCGGCTCATATTCATAACCAGAGGGCGGAAACGTTAATTAAAGTTTAGAACCGCACAGCATCGGGGCCTTTACGTTTGCGCAGCCAGGGTGAAGTCCATTAGTAAATTGTTCAAAGCAAGTACTCAGCGCGAAGTTAAGTACGGGAATGTTACCAAACTTCTGCTTTATCCTCTTGTGTCTTCCAGTTGTTACCGCATCTAAGTGAATAAGCTAAGTATATGAAAAGATACTAGTAATTAATGAATATAATAGAAAAGTGTGTATTTTCTTTAACAACGTGAGGTGATTAAGCGATGACTGAATGAAGAAATATATAAGGAAAAGAAGTAGGGTAAAAGGAAAAAAAGATGGACAACTCGAAAAATAGCATGATTTATGTAAAAATATAATGAAACGCAGAACAGTTGATAAAAGGGAGGAAACTGGGAAGTAAAGAAGGTAAAATAGAAAACGAGGTGAAGCAAGTCTTGCAAATAATACGACTCAGAAAAAACTCCAGGAGATAAGAAAGAGAAGGAAAAAATGTTCTAAAAATACTGCAAATAATGAAGTGATTCAGGGAAATGTAACAAAGAAGATAAAAATAGCAAAAGATATTAAAACTGTTTGTAATTTGCAGAACTGTTCAGAAATAGTAAAAATAGAGAAGAAAATTATAAAAAAGAGAAAAGCAGGTCAAAATATTTACAAATGATGCAATTCTGAATAATTAAAGCATCAGGCAAATGGTTTTTCCAGCGACCACTAACTAGATGGCAAAAAGGAGACTACTGACAACAAATTAACACAATTCTTCTACCAATATAAACTAAATGCAAAACACCACCAGTGAATAAAAAAAAAAAAAAGTTAAAAAGTCTTACAAATTATACCTCAAGCTTCACACACCCAGTTTTTACAGCAACGGCAAACAAGAAGCTAAAAATAAGAAGGTATTTGCACTCTACACCCTCTGACACACCAAGGCGAGGATGCAACACTACAACACTTCACGACTCCACGAACCCAACACACCAACACAAGACGAAGCTTTGGTCTATAGAGGCGAAGTTGACTGAAGCACTGCCATTCATTCCTTCACTCCTTCCCCCCCAGGCTTCCCTGTCACACCTTCCCTCCTTCAAGTCTTCCTTCTCACACCTCCCCCTCTTAAGGCCTTCCCTCTGACGTCTCCTTCCCTTCCTCAGTCCATCTCTCTCACACCTTCCCTCCCTCGTCTTCCCTCACACACCTACCCTGCGTTAGATCTTCCCTCCCTATCCTCCTTCTCTCCCTCAAGCCATCTCCCTCACACCTTCCCTCCCACACCCTCCCTCCCGTCAGATCTTCCCTCCTACTCCTTCCCTCCCTCATGTCTTCAATCCCCACACCTCCACCTCTCTCCCTCATATCTTCACTCTCACACCTCCCCTCCCCCAGGTAAACACAGGTAAACACAACACAAAGTAAAGTTCTCGCGCATGACGTGTCTGTGTGTGTGTGTGTGTGTGTGTGTGTGTGTGTGTGTGTGTGTGTGTGTGTGTGTGTGTGTGTGTGTGTGTGTGTGTGTGTGTGTGTGTGTGTGTGTGTGTGTGTGTGTGTGTGTGTGTGTGTGTGTGTGTATGACGTGTGCAAGTCTTCATCCACTCATAGAGGCCCTGGTAGTCAACACGTCTTCATCCATTCACTTCACTCCATTACGACGTGCGTTCAAAGCCGCCAGGCCAGAAAACCTTGACGAGGCGACTCAGAGGGCGACACCAGACAGGCACACAGACAGACAGACACACGACCTTGAGCGCCGTGAAAAAGAAACTCAAGTCTGAATGAAGTGAAAGAAAACGCGACTCCGGCATACAGTTTCGCGGAGAATAACATGCTATTTTAAAGAAGGTAAACAGGTGTGGAAATAGACGTGGGAGGAGGAGGAGGAGGAGGAGGAGGAGGAGGAGGAGGAGGAGGAGGAGGAGGAGGAGGAAGAGTAAATGTAAAAGGAAAAAAATGATGATGATGATGATGATGATGATGATGATGATGATGATGATGATGAGGAGGAGGAGGAGGAGGAGGAGGAGGAGAGAGAAGATTATATGTAAAAGGAAAAGGATGATGATGATGATGATGATGATGATGATGATGATGATGATGAGGAGGAGGAGGAGGAGGAGGAGGAGGAGGAGGAGGAGGAGGAGGAGAAGGAGGAGTAAACGCAGAAGAAGGAAGAGGAGGAATAAACGTGAAGGAGTGACCAGACAGGAGGAGGAGGAGGAGGAGGAAGAGGAGAAGGAGGAGGAGCGAAGGAGTGACGAGACAGGCGGTGCAGAAGTGAAGGAGGCCAGCGTTAATGGTCTGGCCGGGATCTCTGAAGGGCTGCGTGTTCAAAGTGCGTACCCCGAAGACCGAGACGCAGCGAAGTAAACAGCGCAGAGAACTGAAGGAAATGAGAGAACAAAGCTATTTCTCCTCCTTCAGATATGAAAGAAAAAAAAGAAAGAAAAGAAAGCAAAGCAGCAAAAAAACAAACAAACGCTTTAATGGCAGGAACAGTAAGATAAAAAGGAAATGAAAGTACAAAAAATACGAGACGAAATTTTTCCTTTCTACTGCGGAAAATTGAAAAAAAAATTCATTTTCCGACCTTCGCTAAGATAAAAGGGTGAAAAAACCGCTAATTCCTTAACAAACAGACGCGACAAACGACGTATCTCCCGCTAACGACGCAGGAATCGAACTAACAAACAGAAGCACGTTGAAAGAGCGTACATTACAGTGTTAAAGGTCTTATATCTATCTATCGTTGAGGAGAGGGAGACGACAAGTTAGACAATGCTAGACACGATCTTAAGGGCTGGGACTGATACTAAATAGACCTTTACGTTACATTATTTATTTAGGTTAGGTTAGGTTAGTTGATTAGTTTGTTAGTTAGTCGATTTAGTAGTTAGCAAGTTAATTAATTAGTTGATTGGTTACCTAGTTGATTAGTTAGTTAAATAGTAAGCAGATGAATAAGTTAGTTATTCATTCAGTTAATCACTCAGTCACTTCAGTTATTTAGAATGTTAGTCATTTAGTTTGTCAGTTGCTTTGTTTGTTTGTTTGTTAGGCTCCCTCGGTTGCGGTGAAATTACGTCATGCAGATGCTAATGACGTCTGGAGCTAACGGAAAACGGGTCGCAGGTAAGAAATATTGGGCCAGGTGTCGCATTGAAGCCAAGCGCACTCCAAAAATAGCTATTAATTAGATCAGCGGCATAATTCCTTAAAAAAAAAAATATCCATGATCAATGAATTATTTTACATGAAACCATTTGGTGATTAAAATTTGCATGATTCCAGATAATAGTGTGTGTGTGTCTGTGTGTGTGTGTGTGTGTGTGTGTGTGTGTGTGTGTGTGTGTGTGTGTGTGTGTGTGTGTGTGTGTGTGTGTGTGTGTGTGTGTGTGTGTGTGTGTGTGTGTGTGTGTGTGTGTGTGTGTGTGTGTGTGTGTGTGTGTGTGTGTGTGTGTTACCCCCAGCACCTCGCAACTTTAATAAGAACGCAAACATCAAGCAAAACCTTTTTCTCAACACCGCCACAATGCACAAGTCTTACATACTTTCCTCGCTGCAACACCGCAAACTAACACCGCCACAAAATACCGCAAAAGTGGACACAAGAATGAACCAAGTCACTGGAAAAAAAAAAAAACTTAAAACCACAATTACATTTACAAACACATCTTAACCCTTTCACTGTTCTATGGCAAATCTTTCTTTAATCACTAACCAATCTGTGACATATTTTCTTGTTGCACAGCCACACGCAAACACAGTACTGCTCAGAAATTCCAAAATCAATTCTTCTTATGCCTTTTCTTTCTTGTAGATGCTCATAGAGACCCCACACATTCCTTTTAGTGTAATGAACAGTTAATAAATCGAGTCACTTAAAAAAAAATACTTATAAAAACACTTAAATATACTTACAAATATTTCTTATTCTCGTAGACATCGTAAAGTCCAAGAACGTGTGGGTGTTCTATTAGTTTCATAATCGCTATCTCCCTCTCGACCTGAAAAGGAGATTAAAAAGGATTAGTTAAGGGATTAATTCTTATTTTCTTTCTTTTCTAGGTAAAGTAAGTGTTGCTATTGTAAGTGTGGGCGTAGAAGTAGAGAGAGAGAGAGAGAGAGAGAGAGAGAGAGAGAGAGAGAGAGAGAGAGAGAGAGAGAGAGAGAGAGAGAGAGAGAGAGAGAGAGAGAGAGAGAGAGAGAGAGAGAGAGAGAGAGAGAATATTCAGTAACAAAAATGACAAGAAAATATAAAGCACTCAGCATCCTGCAGTCTTCCTCTACAAAGAAGGAGAAGAACAAGAACAAGAACAAGAACAAGAAGAACAAGAAGAAGAAGAAAGAAAGAAAGAAAGAAAGAAAGAAAAAGAAAAAGAAAAAGAAAAAAGAGAGGGAATAGAAAAAAAGGAACAAGAAAAAAATACGAAGACGTAGAAGAACAAAAACAAGAAAAGGAAGTCAAAATAAAAAACACACAATAAAAGAAAAAAAAACACTAAACACACACACACACACACACACACACACACACATACACACACACACACACACAAAGAGTATAAAAATGGGAGGAGAAAAAAATGGGTAAGACAAGTAAAAAGAAAACGCGTACCCTTGAATGGGGGTGCTTACCATTCCTCTTGGGTGGGGGGAGGGGGAGGGAGAGGGGGAGAAGGACCCCTACGTCCCCTCCCCCCTCGCTCTAAACTCATTAGGGGATATATTTAAAGGCCCTTGAGGTAGCCCTGAGTTGCTAGGTGCTCTCTCTCTCTCTCTCTCTCTCTCTCTCTCTCTCTCTCTCTCTCTCTCTCTCTCTCTCTCTCTCTCTCTCTCTCTCTCTCTCTCTCTCTCTCTAGTTCCTATCCAAATATTTAATCCTACTTGTTTATTTATTTGATATTTCTCATGTTTATATCGTGTTTTTCTTGTTGTTTCTTGGTATTTATGTATATTTTCTCTTTCTCTCTCTCACACACACATACACACACACACACAGCAGGCAGTAAAAGAAACACAGCAAATTAACTCCTCGCCATTTACAAACTCCCTCCGTTAATGAAAACAACAACTACCAGAAAAAAAAAAAAAGTTTAGACACAAAACGGAACATCACGATAATAGCTCCTCCCTCCTTCCCCTCCCTCCCTCTCCCCCTCTCCTCTTCTTTCTCCTCTCCTCTTTCCCCTCTTTCCCCTCCCTATGACGTCAAATTTTCCCTCTCCTCCTATTGGTTGAAGAAAAACTGGAGGGATTCTCTCAAAGTTCCAGACAGAGGAAGAGGAGGAGGAGGAGGAGGAGGAGGAGGAGGAGGAGGAGGAGGAGGAGGAGGAGGAGGAGGAGGAGGAGGAGGAAGAGAGGAAAAGGAAGAGGAAGGGAAAAGGAAGCCTGACGTCAGAGAATTAGTGAGAGAGAATTAGGCGAAGAATTTAGGTGGAAAAGGGGAGAGAGAGAGAGAGAGAGAGAGAGAGAGAGAGAGAGAGAGAGAGAGAGAGAGAGAGAGAGAGAGAGAGAGAGAGAGAGAGAGAGAGAGAGAGAGAGAGAGAGAGAGAGAGAGAGAGGAGAGGAGAGGAGAGGAGAGGAGAGGAGAGGAGAGGAGAGGAGAGGAGGAGGAGGAGGAGGAGGAGGAGGAGGAGGAGGAGGAGGAGGAGGAGGAGGAGGAGGAGGAGGAGGTGGAGGAGGAGGAGACGAACAACAACAACAACAACAACAACAACAACAACAACAACGAGACGAGATTACTGGAAGATATAAAGAAATCCACTTCTCCTCCTCCTCCTCCTCCTCCAGCAGCGCCCTACAGACAAAGGGGAGCCAAGGGGGCCGTTTCTCCCCTCATGGCGGCCCCGGTCCAGCCCAGTCACCGGGTTTTCCCTCTGATTACCTTAATTTCATGGTATCCTTAATGGTTTAATTTTGCATACCGTTGCCTTTTTCTCTCCCTTTTTCCCTCTCTTTCATCTTTTCCCCTTTTTATTGTTCCCTTGTGGCCTGTATTTTGTTGTGGTTGTGTCTTTTGTTCTGTCGTAGTACTCTCTCTCTCTCTCTCTCTCTCTCTCTCTCTCTCTCTCTCTCTCTCTCTCTCTCTCTCTCTCTCTCTCTGCTCTTTCCATAACTTTTACTAACTTTTTCTTCTAACTAGTTTTAATTTCTCCTTCATTCTTTCAACTTAAAATGACAGTCAATTTTCCTTTTTTTCTATTTCAATATCTGCAGTTTTTTTATTTTTTTTATTTTATTTTTAGTTTATTCCTCAAAAGTCAATGAGAGTAATGACTTGATTAACTATACAATTAATACTGGTAATGATGGTGAATAGTAGTAATTGAAAGCAGCGAGGGTTATGGTAGAATTATAGTGAAAGTTACTTATTGTTTAACTGTCTGTAGTATAATTGGGGATATTTTTTTTCTAATTTTGCAGGTAATAACTTTGAATTAATTACTAGTAGTGTTAGTATTAGTATTAAAATGATCTCTATCATCGTTTATATTCATTTATCTTTTTTTTTTTATTTTCATTTAGGACAAGACAAAATATCCCTTGAAAATAATTATCCTTTTCTTTCTCTTCTCATCTTTCTCTTTTTCTCTTTTCTTACCCCCTTCACTAGCATCACTTCTTCCATTATCATACATTTCTCTATTTAATTTCCTGAACGTACAGAAGAAGACAAACTTGAAAAAATGAACCCTTTCTTTTTCTAGTCCCTCTTCCTCGTTTTTCTTTTTCTCCTTCTCTTCCTCCTCCTCCAGCATCACCATCAGGCAGAGTGGAGGCAGGGGAAGTACTTACCTGTCCTCCACCTACACCTGAGAACCCTGCCCACCTGTGAGGACCTTCAGGGCGCCGCGGAGCACACCCACACACCTGCGTCTCTCACCTGTCAAGCGTCACTAAGTTAGGGATGATTCAATTAGCGACGCAATCTTTTTTTTTCTCTCTTCACTTCCATTACAGTCTGATCTTCTATCTCTTATTCTTATCGTTTTCCTTTGTATTCTCACATTTTTTTCTATTTCGTGTTAATTCTCTTTTTCTCGTGTGTGTGTGTGTGTGTGTGTGTGTGTGTGTGTGTGTGTGTTTTATTATATTTTTCTTCACTTCATATTGTACTGTTTCTGTGTATATATATATATTTTTTTTTCGTTTCTTTTTTTTTTTTATATCTCGCTTCTATTGGTTTTATTTTCCCTCCCCTTCTGGTATATTGAATTTCTTTATTTCATCCTTTTCTATATATTAACTTCTGAACCTTTTTCTATATATTTCCAAGCACATTTTTTTAGTCTCCTTTCTGCGAATCGTACCCTTCCAGTTTCTACAATCTCGGCATAGTAACACTTCTATTTGAACGACACAAACACTTCTTTTCATATCTTTTTTTTTCATATCTCTACTCATCCTTTTAATCTGTCACCTCACCTTTCCTCTGGTGAAGCAAATGTCAAAGGTTCACGCCACTTCCTTTCACATCCATTGAATCACTACCTAGTATTGACTGTCTCCCTTCCCTCCTTCCCTCCCTTCTTCTATCCTTTCCCTCACTCCTTCAGTATCAACGAAATTAACAGAAACTTCACTCACTGCATCGTTGTTGTTGTTGTTGTTGTTTTATGTGTGTTTTCCTTCAAGCAAGATACTTTTTTTCCATCCATTTTCACCCCTATGTTATTTCTTTTCTTTTTTTTTTTTAACTCTCCAGAGCACTTCAATGAAACAATTTTCCTGTTGCGCCAAACGTTTTTCAATTTTTCTCCTATTTTATGACCAATACAGCATTTAAGGAAGCCAATTTCCCTATCTATTTCCTTTTTTTTCCCCGTGTCACTTCCTGCTTCGCTTTCTACGTTTTCCTCCTCCTCCTTCTCCTCCTCATTCGCCTCCTCCCTGCTGTTTTTGTCTCTTCGACATTTTATTTAATTTAATCTTTTTCCTTCATCTCCTTTTCATCTTCCTTCATCCTATCTCCTTTCTTCCTTGCATCCTTTGATCTAGAGAGAGAGAGAGAGAGAGAGAGAGAGAGAGAGAGAGAGAGAGAGAGAGAGAGAGAGAGAGAGAGAGAGAGAGAGAGAGAGAGAGAGAGAGAGAGAGAGAGAGAGATCATACACACACATAACATACTCAAAAATAATAGACAGACCAACAAACAGACAGACAGACACACAGACAGACAGATAAGTTAGAAATAATGAACACTTAGGCTTCACGAATCACCTGTTCATGTACCTCGGGGGTCACCTGTCGCTAATTAATAATGCCTCGCTACCTGACCCGAACACAGCGGCTGAATCTCATTTGGGTCGTGACCTTTGTGGTGTGAGAAGGTCTTTGTTGCTCCCAGTGACCTTTTTTTCTATTATGTTTTTTGCTACTTTGTTCTTAATTGTGGTTGTGGTTGTGCGTGTGACTTCTGTAACTGTTCTACTTTCATTCTAATTTCGTTAATATATTGCAGCCTTTACTGTTATGTGCTTCCCTTTGTTGATATTCAAAGCAGTGTTAAAAATAGTCTGCATGGACACACACACACACACACACACACACACACACACACACACACACACACACACACACACACACACACACACACACACACACACACACACACACACACTCAAAAGAGAGAGAGAATAGCAATCCTATCTTACATGGACACACGAACACATACACATAGAAAAGAGAGAGAGAGAGAGAGAGAGAGAGAGAGAGAGAGAGAGAGAGAGAGAGAGAGAGAGAGAGAGAGAGAGAGAGAGAGAGAGAGAGAGAGAGAGAGAGGATATCAAGTATGTCTAATCAAGGTTACAGATCTATTGAAGAAACTAATAGAAAAAGTTTAAAAGGTGACTGAAAATTTACCAAGCAGAGAAATTATAACTCGATAAGAAGTAAGAATATTTAACAATGCGATAAAGAACAAAGACCAATGAATGTTATAACAGAGTAAGAGGGAGAAGTAAAGAAAACCAACATAGATAAGGAAGATGTGAGGTGAGAGGAGGAAGAGAAGGAGGAGAGGAAATGTAAGATGATCAGAGTGGACAGAGAAGGAGGGAGAAAGAGGAGATAGTGAATGACGGAAAGAGAAACAGAAAGGATGGGAGAAAGAGAATGAGGTTTTGTGATTATGAAGTAAATGAAGGAAGAGGAAGAGAAAGGAAGAATAAACAGCAGCAGACACGTTGACCCTTAGGAAAACTGGTAGGAAAGAAGGAAAGAAAGGAAGGAAGAAAGGAAGATGGGAAGGAAGAAAGAAAAAGGAAGAATAAATAACAAGACATAATGACCACCATAAGACTTAGAAGAAAAAGGAAGGAAGGAAAGGAGGAGGAGGAGGAGGAGGAGGAGGAGGAGGAGGAGGAGGAGGAGGAGGAGGAGGAGGAGGAGGACGAGGAGGAGAATAACAAGCAGAGTCACACGAAGTTGACTAGTTGCAACAAACTTCAAGTTTGTTCAAGGTCACAGTTTGGTGATGACAATGGTGATGATGGAGTGGTGTTGATGCCGGAGTGGTGGTGGTTGTACCTGTGGAAGAATGGTGATGAAAGGCTTGGTGATGATGAGGGAGCAATGAAAAATGGTTAATGATAGTGACAAAGATGATCTAGAAATGATAATGATAGGATTGAAGAAAAGTGAAGGTGACAGTGTTGGTGGTGATGGTGGTGTGATGAGAAAAGGAGAGTAAATGGAAGCTGTGGTATGACTGTGGTGATTATAGTGATGATAATAGTCATAGTGATAGCAGTGAGAGTGGCAGTCAATAAGATTTACCCTTTAGTTAGGATAATGGTGATGATAGCGGCATTTAATAAGAAAACTACCCTTTTATTTTAGATATGATACAAAATGATGATGATAATGATGATAATGGAGGATGATGATAGTAATAATAGTGATGCTGATAGTGGCGCAGGTAGCAAGAAAACCTCCCCTTTAGTTTCACAATTACCGAAACAAAAATATATGCAAAAATTCAAACTTAATCAGACATCTCTCTACTTTTACTCGCTATAATATAAATTCAATACCAAAACGCTAATTGATTCATAACACGGTAATCTTCCAGCGACACGAAGCAACAAAATATACACGTATACTTCAGATCCCAATGGCAAGGAGGGGTCTCAATACACAATCATACATACAGTGCACATATGCATAACCAATCAGGGCAGGTATACATAAATCATTCTCGTATCTACGTATTCTGATTCCACACACACACACACACACACACACACACACACACACACACACACACACACACACACACACACACACACACACATTTCTCTGCCTTAGGAAATACCAAACCTGCTAAAGATTAATTAATTCTTGACCGTAAAATTGCTTTGCCCTCCAAACTCTCTCTCTCTCTCTCTCTCTCTCTCTCTCTCTCTCTCTCTCTCTCTCTCTCTCTCTCTCTCTCTCTCTCTCTCTCTCTCTCTCTCTCTCTCTCTCTCTCTCTCTCTCTCTCTCTCTCTCTCTCTCTCTCTCTGGTTCCCTAAAAGCCAGCCCATTTTTAGACATATCCTCCCTCAGATGCCCACCCACCCGCCCACACGTACACCCACCCACCTGCCCTACCTTTCTTGCCACGACGAGTTGAAAAGAAAAAGAAAAAAAAAATACAGATGAACAAAAAAGTTTGCTAGAAATCCATTAGAGCTTTGGCGAGGTTCTGAATTAGTTAGGATCAGATAAAAACTATAGAAGGAATAGAGAAAGTGAGTGAGCGAGTGAATGCTTTTACCTCTCCCTCTCTCTCTCTCTCTCTCTCTCTCTCTCTCTCTCTCTCTCTCTCTCTCTCTCTCTCTCTCTCTCTCTCTCTCTCTCTCTCTCTCTCTCTCACTTTCACAAATATGAATGAAGAGGCCACTGGTCTGAAAATTGTGAGAGTAGAGGAATTAAATAAGTTTTGGATGCGAAAGGTGGACGGCGAAGTGAGAGGGAGAGGGATGGAGAGAGAGAGAAAGAGAAAGAGAGGGAGAAGAATGCTGAGTAGTCTGTCCAAGGGTGAGAGGGGCAGGAGAGGGAAAGGAGACGGGAAAGGTTAGCAAATGTTATAAAGATGAGAGGATGAAACTAAAATGAGAAAATAAGGGAAAAAATATAGAAAAGCACGTGTTTTGACAGGTATTTCTTAGGCAGAGGTAAAATGTGGCCAGTGATTAGCAAAGGAAAGGTAAAAGGAGATAGGAAAGACAGGTGTGTGTGTGTGTGTGTGTGTGTGTGTGTATGTGTGTGTATCAGGTGAGAGATGAGGGGAGAATCTGAGGGGAATACTAGGGGTGCATGTACCAGGTAAGGGGGAGAGGAGAGGCAAGAGGGGGTTGCTAGGGAGAAGGCCAGAGGGGAGAAGGGAGAACGGAGGGAGAAAGGAGGGAAAAGGGAGTTGCTATGTGGAGGTGTAACAAGTGAGAGGAGAGAGGGAGAGAGGCAGAGGGGAGAGAGGAGGATGCTTTAGGCTAAGAGAGAGAGAGAGAGAGAGAGAGAGAGAGAGAGAGAGAGAGAGAGAGAGAGAGAGAGAGAGAGAGAGAGAGAGAGAGACTAGTACAAGGGAGAGAGGGGGAGATACTGGATTGTAGAGTGAGGGGGCGTCCTTCTCTCTACCACTCTCCCTCTCCCTCTCTCCCTCTCCCTCTCCCTCTCTCTCAGGCCTAACGCAACGCACAGATTCAAATATTTATTTCATTTTGCCTTCGGAACACAACAACATTTTCTGCCAGAATTCCTGTATGCGAGTAGTAATAAATAAAAAAGAAAGAAAGAAAGGGGAAAAAAAAACAAGAATGAATATGGGAGACTCAAGGGAAAATATCTTAAGAAAATACTTGTAAAAAAAAAATAAGAGAGAAATATTAACGGGTAAAAAAGAATGAAGATGCATATGAATTAAGTTAGGTTAGGTGAGGAATTAATGACAAAATAATAATAATCTAAGAAGATATCTGGAAAACATAAATATTTAGAAGACGTATTAACAGAAAACAGCGATGTAGGAATTAAACAAGAAACGATGAAGCGAAATTAATGAAAAAAAAATAATAATAATCCAACGAAATAACTGAACAGGGAGATAATGAAAAATAAATCAAAGTAGAGTAGATAAAATAAAGACAGAAAGGAATAATTAACAAAAAAAAAAAAAAAATAGAGGTATAGCATTAAACAAGACATGATGGTAAGTTTATGAAGATATAATGAAAATCTAATAAAATATCTGGAATAAAGGAATAATGGATAATAAATAGAAGTATAGCAAGAAAATAAAGAATAAAAGGCAGGAAATTAATGAGAAAAATAATAAAGGTGCGCTGGGAAAACAAATAAGATAGAAAAATAAACTTAGATCAGGAAAGGGAATAAACAAGATTAAATAGCGTAAAAGGGAAAATAAATGAGAAATGGACGTAGAAGATGAGGAAAAAATAATAAGTCTTTTAAGAAAACAATTAGACATAAAAAGAAACGTAAAATTGCCAAAAGAAAATGAGAAACAAGGCCACTTTTTTTTTTTTTTTTGAGAGTTAAGAGGAAACTAAATAAGGGAAAGAATAATGAAGGGAAGAGATAACAGTAATAATAACCCTTAAGGAAAACACAATTAACAGAAAAAAAAAATTAACACACACCAAAAAAAAAAAAACTTCATTAAGCAGGAAACAAGAAGCCACAACACAAATTTTCCATATGAGGGGAAAGTGAACATTCCTTCCCTTTTTTCCCCTCCCACCTGTCCTACCCACATTACCTCCTCCTTCAATCATGTCCCTTTCCCCTCCCTCTTCCCCTATTACCTCCTTCCTACACCCTACCACCACCACCACCACCACCACCTCCTCCTCCTCCTCCCACAACACGGTCGGGTAGTCTAGAATCGATTGACTTCCCACAGGTGTTTCAGTTGACTGCACTGGAAGCGGCAGGTGGGCAGGGGGGTTAGAATAGAGAGAGAGGGAGAGAGGAAAGGGAAGGGAGAGGGAGGGGAAAGGGAAGGGTAGAGAAAAGAAAGTAAAAGGGAGAAATATATGGTAGGGAATGAATAAAGGAGAGAGATGGAAGATGGAGGGAATAGGAAAGGGAAAGAGATGGAGGGAAAAAGGGAAAAAATAGAAACAAGAGAAAAGAAATGGAGGGAGAGTAAAAGAGAGAAATATGGAGTGCATAAAATATAAAGGGATAGAAGGAAATAAAGAAGAGGCGAGGAAATTTAAAGATGGATAAAAATGGGGAAAAAAGAAAAAGAAGTAGTAGGTACCAAAGAAAGAGGGGAAAGAAAAGGAAACTAAAGGAGATGGAAAACAGACGGAAGGGAAAATTGGAAATGGAGTAGAATAGGGAACAAGAAACAAAAGAAGAAGTAAAGAGAGTTAAAGAAAAAGGGAGATGGAAAGGAAAATTCGAAAGAAAAGGAAAAAGATAAGGAAATTAAAGAAAAAGCAAATGGGAGGAAAAAAATGAACCAAAGGGAAAGAAAAGGAGAAAAGAGAAAGAGAACAGATGAGAAAAATACAACGATGGAAAAAGAGAAGGGAAAAAAAAAAGGAAAGGGAAAATATAATCAAGTAACGTGGCTTTCATAATCAAAGTTCCATTTTTAGCTTTCAAAAATTCCCACGTGTTTGAAATGCTTGCTTACAATTTACTGTTTTGCATTACTGTTTTACCTTTCTCTCTCTCTCTCTCTCTCTCTCTCTCTCTCTCTCTCTCTCTCTCTCTCTCTCTCTCTCTCTCTCTCTCTCTCTCTCTCTCTCTCATGCATATACATTTTTTATCATCATTCCCTTTCATCCCTCCAGCCTTTCCCAAACAGAACACAACAAAATAAGGAAATGTGAGGTCACCGCTAGGTCAAATTCAAGCTGGGTAAGGTTGACCTGACCCGTGTGACCCCTTAATGACTTTCCATGACCTTATCTGACAAGACTTACCGTGACTGTGTGTGTGTGTGTGTGTGTGTGTGTGTGTGTGTGTGTGTGTGTGTGTGTGTGTGTGTGTGTGTGTGTGTGTGTGTGTGTGTGTGTGTGTGTGTGTGTGTGTGTGTGTGTGTGTGTGTGTGTGTGTGTGTGTGTGTGTGTGTGTGTGTGTGTGAATAATTTAATGGCCACTACGAACGTTTAACAAATGCACAGTTTCCTCTCTTTGTTTCCTGTGCAATTTTGTTCAGTCTTTCCCTCAACACACACACACACACACACACACACACACACACACACACACACACACACACACATAGAGAGATAGAGAGCGCAAGAGAGAGAGAGCGAAAGAGAGAGAGAGAGAGAGAGAGAGAGAGAGAGAGAGAGAGAGAGAGAGAGAGAGAGAGAGAGAGAGAGAGAGAGAGAGAGAGAGGAATGTTAAATGGAATAGTAGCAGTAGTAGTAGTAGTAGTAGTAGTAGTAGTAGTAGTAGTAGTAGTAGTAGTAGTAAAATAAAAGGTGCAGAAATGTAAATTTGCTCTCAAGAGTATGAAAAATGTCAGAATTTTATGAATATATGAAATTACTGAATAACTGTACTCTCTCTCTCTCTCTCTCTCTCTCTCTCTCTCTCTCTCTCTCTCTCTCTCTCTCTCTCTCTCTCTCTCTCTCTCTCTGTGTGTGTGTGTGTGTGTGTGTGTGTGGGCGCAATATTCAAATGATACAGTAATGGAGGTGCACGTAATTAAAAGCGTGAGATATAAGAGAGTACCAATAATAAACACAGCGTTAAATCACACGCGAAACACTATATTAGTCTTTTAGTTTAATATGAGTAAGTGCCGTGGAGCTTAGAACTATTGTAGAACTATTATCTCTTCATCTTCACCGTTTTGTTTTATGTTAGTGTTTGTATGACTAAGGAATGCCAGGAATTTATCTAGTAATTTATTTATTTCATTATTTTCAAGTAATTTTATGTCAGTTTTGTCTCGTTGTACTTAAATAATATGAGTGTTTTTTTAATCTTTTTTCTACTTTTCATGTTTATTTTCTTTAATTTCATGTTTTCTTTTTTATTTCGTTTGGGTTTAGTTAGAAAAAAAGAAAGTATTATCTTTAACATTGAGTGGAGTGCATTATCTCTCTCTCTCTCTCTCTCTCTCTCTCTCTCTCTCTCTCTCTCTCTCTCTCTCTCTCTCTCTCTCTCTCTCTCTCTCGCCCTTTCCCTTTTCTTTTATCTCTTTCTCTCTTTCCCCACGACTTTTCTGTCCTTTGAAGCATATTTTCCTCATTCCACCACTCTCTCTCTCTCTCTCTCTCTCTCTCTCTCTCTCTCTCTCTCTCTCTCTCTCTCTCTCTCTCTCTCTCTCTCCCAAAATACACCACGGAAATTTTCTCAACAAAGCTTGGCTAGAGTCAGCGGCGCCGTCCTCTTTATAATGTAGCGCAAGGAGGAAAGGGGCGCAGGCGGACGGGAGGGGACGGGGCGGGACGGGGCGGGACGGGAGAGGACGGGAGGACACATGGACCGGAGGAGAAAAGTGGAACAGGCACTCAGCAGGCGGGAGGGAATAAGGGGAGGGGAGACGCAGGTGAAGGAAGGGAAACAGGTGGATTAAAAGTTATGATTGGTGTTTGAAGGAAGGACTTGGAGGAGGAAAGGACAATGGAAGTACGAGAGAGAGAGAGAGAGAGAGAGAGAGAGAGAGAGAGAGAGAGAGAGAGAGAGAGAGAGAGAGAGAGAGAGAGAGAGAGACAGAGAGAGAGAGAGTAATTAATTGAGTAGCACAGCCAGTCACAAATCTAAAAATACTCCGAACAAAAAAAATAAATAAATAAATAAATAAAAATGACGTAAAACAGAGCAATAAAGATAAAAAAAAAATAATAAAAAAAAGGCGCTTCAACATTCACGAAATCTTAAAAAAAAATATAAACAAACGAAAACGAAAGAGAGAGAGAGAGAGAGAGAGAGAGAGAGAGAGAGAGAGAGAGAGAGAGAGAGAGAGAGAGAGAGAGAGAGAGAGAGAGAAAAAAACAGTAAAGATAAGTAGAAGCAAAACCATTCCACAATCAAGCACCGAGATAAGACAAGGGAGATAATATTAGATAAGGGAGACCAGATAATGACAACAAGATAAGATGATTAAGTTATGGGAAAGTTACCGTGTCCATCATGTAACTTGTTAAGAGTGAAGTGTTGTGGCAATATCAGAGATTATTTAGTGATTTTCTTTTTTTCTTTTTTTTTTCTTTTTTTTTTTTACGTGATGAGAAGTGTATCTAAAAAAAAGCGAGAAATAAAAGGATTGATTACCTTGCGCACTGAAAAGTATAGCTAGAAAAAAAAAGAGAAAAAAGAAAGGAAAAAGGAAAAAAATCAGTGCACTCATACATACGAGTATTACTCCCATAAATATAAAAAATTAATTACAATAAAGTAAAGAAAAAATATAGGAGGAACAAAAAATACGATAAAAGTAGAAGAGTGGGGATTACAAAGGAGAGGAACGGCACTAATGAACACAAAGGAAGCACAAACCCCAGCAGACCATCAGTAAGTCAACTCCACAAGGGCGTCAATAATATAACAAACCTCTTAATTGGGTGAAAAAAAAAGAGTTAAGGCAAAGAAAACTCTGTGTACCTTTAACATTCTCTCTCTGAAGACCAATTATACTCTCTCTCTCTCTCTCTCTCTCTCTCTCTCTCTCTCTCTCTCTCTCTCTCTCTCTCTCTCTCTCTCTCTCTCTAACTCCTCAGTGAGAGTTGTCACTTCTGCTGTTGATCTGTGGACGCTTCGAGGCAACTTCAGTGGATCTTTCGCAGTTGGAGGAGGAGGAGGAGGAGGAGGAGGAGGAGGAGGAGGAGGAGGACCAGCAAGAGAACCCAGGCAGCTTTCAACACCCGGGACATTCTCTCTCAACTTCTCTTCATGTTCTTGTTTGGCAAGTCACACAAACCCCATGACCAGAACAGTCACAGTGGCGCTAATTCGGTCAGGTGAGCTCTGAACCCTTTGGAAACACCGCGACCAGGTGAACACAGCTAGGCCAAGGGGGTCAGGAAGCGTGGCGTATAGGGAGAGGGAAAAAGTTAGACCAGGTTTTGATATTTTTCCCCTTCAAATAAGTGGAAGTTAGTCAGGGAGGTAAACTAATACACATTTTTTTCCTTCTCTCTCTCTCTCTCTCTCTCTCTCTCTCTCTCTCTCTCTCTCTCTCTCTCTCTCTCTCTCTCTCTCTCTCTCTCTCTCTCTCTCTCTCTCTCTCTCTCTCTTAACGGGCCGTGAGAACGCTTTGATGTGGCCATGTTTATTACAGTTTTTACGTTTTTTCTCAGTAATTTCAAGGGGAAACTTAAAAATTAACTCCTCCCGGGTGAAAGTTTGTGGTAAAGCCTATTAGTTGACGCCCTTCCGGTCCGTGGCGGCGCGAGGGCGTGGGTAAGCATCGCCAGCAAGGAAAATACGCGACGAAAAGTTGAATATAGAGGGAAAAATGGCTGTTAGAGGGACAAAAGGTGCTGGAAGGATGTGTTGAAATGAAAATGAAAAGAAAATTAATATACAGGGGAAAAAATAAGTGTAGAAAAGGAAGGTGAGACATACTATAGCATTAAAAATAAGATAAATATTACAGGAAAAAAATGAGCATAAAAAAGCGACGGGATCTGTAGTAATAAAAGGAAGAGAAAAATAGAAAAAAAATGATTAAAAAAGAAAACATGCATTACATAAACATTTTTCTTAATTAATCTTACGTCTCAATTAAACCCCCTTTACTAAATCATCAAAGAGTAATATATAAGCATTCTCTCTCTCTCTCTCTCTCTCTCTCTCTCTCTCTCTCTCTCTCTCTCTCTCTCTCTCTCTCTCTCTCTCTCTCTCTCTCTCCTATCAGTGTACATTAATCATCACTAGAGCATCATAACTCGAAAAAAAGAAAAAAACATAGAAACAAAAATGGTTGAAACACACATAGAACATTAATTCATCATCACTGGATCATTATGAGTAAAAAACAACGATATATAAGCACTCCTCTCTTCACTCATCTTATAGCTGTACTCATTAATCATCACCGGAGCATCACACACACACACAAAAAAAAAAAAATAATAATAATAAATACAGAAAAATGGTGATAATAAAAGACACTGACACACACTGACACACACACACACACACACACACACACACACACACACACACACACAACATAAAAGTAAAAGGTAAAAATATGAAAAAAAAAAAACAGAGGATGAAGAAATAGAACAACAACAACAAAGCAGGTGAAAAAGGAGAGCAGTAAAAATAAAAAGTAACACACACACACACACACACACACACACACAATTCCTCTTTTAAAACCCTCCCACTGACAACACACTTGAACACGGGGAGAAGTGGCTTGCGTTTAGTGAAAAAGGTTTACGAAAAGGCCCTTTGTGTGGCGGCCTTGAAGGACCGGCTTAAAGGATCTTAAAGGACACAATCTAAGGGTCCACCGCGCCACACTCCTACGGGCAGGGGCGTAAAAAAAGAGTAAGGGCCAAAGGGTAAATACTTGCAACGTTTTATACCAAAAGCCAAGGAGAGGAATATTGAGGCAGGGTGAGAGGAGGTGAGTTGAGGCGAAAGAGGGAAGGTGAAATGCAGTTAAGGAGAAGTGAGAGCTGGTAGGGTGAAAGGTGGTATAGTTAGAGAAGAATGAGAGACTGGCAGGGTAACACAAGAGAGAGTAGAGAGAGGATGAGAGGAGAAGGGTGAGAAATGGCAAGGAGAGCTAGCAAGATTAGAGTGAGAGATTGGGAAGGTGATGAAAGGAGAGACAAATAACTTTCAGGGTGAGATAAGGAGGGTGAGACCTGGCAGGGTGAGAGTAACCTGTAATAGAGACACTGGTAGGATGATAGTAGGAAAGAGATAATTAACAGGATGAGAGAAGGATGAAAACGGGCAGGGAGAGAGAAAATAATTAAGAGAGAGAAATTACTTGCACGATAAAAGAGGGATAAAAACAGGAAGAGATGTAAAAAGACGAAGATGAAAAGAGATTAATAAAAAATCGAGGGAAAAAAATAACAAGCAGGATGAGAGAAGAATAAAAACTGGCAGGAAGAGAGAAAGAAAACGGTTAGAAAATAAATAACTTATAGGAGTAGAGGAGAAGGATGAGAAATAATGGAGAGAAAAAGAAGATTAACACGAAAATACAGTAACAGTAAGTCGAGGGAAGGCTACATGAACAAACCAGCGGGATGACAAGTCACTACTAATCATAACAATTGCAGGAGTCGTCCCCGGGGGTTCCTGAGGGCACGGGTCGTCCCTCACCTGCCTGGCATTCAGTATCGAAGCCTCGGAGTCTCGCGGCGCAGGGGAAAGCAAACAAACCTGAAGATAAAATTGTTCTCGAACGAAGCGCCTTGCGGGATAAATTTTAGCCTGAAACAAAGAGCGCCTGCACCACTTATCTCCGCCTGGGCGACGCAGGGCGGAATGAGGCGGCGAAGGAGACTCTGGGGGAGGAAACTGGAGGGAAGACGCCAGGAGATAATAAACGGAAGGAATTTTGGCGTATATCCTCCTAGTAAAAGAGAAAAAAAGAGGAAAGACTAAAAGAGAAAAAAAAAGAATGACTAAAAAGAGAGTAAAAAGTTATATTAAACTCGCAATATAACGTGGGAAACACAAAACAAGAATATGTAAAACCAAACAAAGTAATCTATAAAATCCCCAGGCTTAAGACACAACGATACACAATTTTCCTTATAAAAAAAAGAAAAATCAAAAAGGTAAAAAAAAAAAAAAGGAGGGGAGGGGAGATGGGGGGGATCTTTCAGGCGTCGTTCCTTTAAGGCCAATGGCAATCTGCAACGTTAGGTCAGGCCGTCTGGCGGGAAGCTGCCCCTGGTGTCCCGAAATTGGCCGCCCTGGACCTTTATACTGCCATTCTCCTCTTCCTCCTTTTCCTCCTGCTCCTCTGACGCCATCGGGACATAAAACATAATTCGGAACAGCGTAAGATCGGGAAGTCTGGGACGGAAGAGAGAGAGAGAGGGAGGGAGAGAGACACATACACACACAGAGGGGAATAGAGAAAAGGCGCCTTAGTCCTCGCTACGACACGCTGTTTGTTGGTATTACTGAGACGCGAGGCCATTAGGAAACAGCGAAGGAACCCGACACGCGGCGCCACACCCACTGAAAGGCATCAGCTTGGTTTATATTGATGTTTTCTTGGGTAAATAGACACACCCTTATTCCGTGATGTATGTCGCCATGTTTGTTTCTCCCTTTCCGTTCTTTCTTCTTTAGGTTTGGTAGGTTTTTGTATTGTTTCGTGTTGTTTTTCCTCTTTTTCTTTTCTTTTTTCCTTGATCCTTTTGTTTGGATTCGAAACCCGATGGGAATCCGATAAAGCTTAAAACAACGTGCCAGAAAATAATGATAAAAAAGGAATAAGCGAGAGGAGAAATATATGCCAGGGAAACACACACACACACACACACACACACACACACACAAGATAGCCAGTACTGCTGAGAACTATTTCAAGCTACTAGACTGCCAGGCGGCTGTCCTCCTCCTCCTCCTCCTCCTCCTCCTCCTCCTCCTCCTTCTACTCCACCAGCGCTAGCCTTCCCTCCTTCCCTCCCTCCCTCCAAAAAGTGACGCAGTGAGGGGGCGGGGGGAGCGAGACAGGGGAAAGAGACATGGAAGGGAGAGACAGGGGGATGAGGGGGAGTGTGGGGGATGAGGGAGTAACAGCAGACGCTTGATCATGACAAGTAGGTCAGGAAGGAGCGCACGCACTTCTCCAGCCTATGTGTGTGTGTGTGTGTGTGTGTCTGCAAGGCATAGCGGAGGTGGCAGCAAGTGCATGTATATAGACACACACACACACACACACACACACACACACACACATGCTATTGATCCCAGTAATAGTTCTTTTTTTTATGTACGATCTAGAAACTCACGCGTAGTGCTGTAAGTAGGAGGAGGAGGAGAAGAAGGAGGAAGAGGAGGAGGAGGAGGAGGAAGAACAACAACAAGAACAACAACAACAACAACAACAACAACAACAACAATAACAACAACAACAACAACAACAACAACAACAACAACAACAACAACAACAACAACAACAACAGCAGAAAACTCACGCACCGGAGACCTCAGAAGTTAAAGGAACATAACACAACACAGAAAAGAGTGAACACAGAAGATACCCAGAGGACACGACAGGACAGAGATTACAACAAGGGGTGACAGGACACAGCAACACAGGAGTCTGACACCTAGACAGATTGGACATTGTGGAAAGTTAAATGGGTCATCATTTGTGAGTTCACCCTTTTAAAATCAATGGGGGGAAAATCTGGAAATAATATGGAAATCTGGAAATCTGACCTGGAAATTAAATGTTGACTAATTATCCTTTCCTTCTCTTATGAGTTTTAATTAATCATACTGATCTTTGTTATACATTAAGTTCTACATATTTTAAACCATATATTTTATTTAGAAACGTATCCTCCAATTCTGAATGATCCTTTTTGACTTATCTTTTAGGAAATGGTACTCTCAGTAGGCCTTTTATTCACATTTTTTGTTACCCTTGTTCTCTCTGACATAAAAAAAAAAAGATATGAGAACATTTTTTTGTCTCACCGTTAAAAACACTCAATTTCCAAACAGCTGCGTTGAATTGCCACTTAATTCACATGCTAATTAACGAAAACAAATATAGACGAATGACGTAATAAGATTTGACTCCATTACTTAGAATCTGATCAACTTCACTCACGAATTTCAACAGCAGACATCCGACACTCAATTAATATGTGTGAGGAAATGATATTCTTCTTTCTTCTCCTCTCCCTATCTTTATCACGAGTTATTCACCTTCTACGTCTGTGGTATTGCCTTCTTTCTTTCTCTCTCCTTCTCTTTCTCTAAGGCTCTTTCTCCTCCTCCTCTCAAGCAACTGTAAACACGCAATAAGACTTCTCTCTCTCTCTCTCTCTCTCTCTCTCTCTCTCTCTCTCTCTCTCTCTCTCTCTCTCTCTCTCTCTCTCTCTCTCTCTCTCACCTCCTCTCGCAAGCAATTCCTTCTGGGTCTTTTTCTCTCGCTAATTTGAGAGTCCTTTCATACGAGCACAAACACCCTTACCTCTCTCTCTCTCTCTCTCTCTCTCTCTCTCTCTCTCTCTCTCTCTCTCTCTCTCTCTCTCTATCTATCTCTCTCTCTCTCTGGTACCATTTTTACGTTTTCTGTTCGTCCACATTCCGTTTTCTTTGCATTCCTTCACTCGTCAACTTGCACAAAAGATAATTCACATTCTTGCACTTGTTATTTATTTATTTTTTGTTTTGTTCTTCATTTACTCACCTCTCTCTCTCTCTCTCTCTCTCTCTCTCTCTCTCTCTCTCTCTCTCTCTCTCTCTCTCTCTCAGTCTTTGTGTTTTCATGTTAATTTAATTCGCATCATTATTTTCCAGTTTTCTTTCTCTTTGTTTCCTTCGAGAGAGAGAGAGAGAGAGAGAGAGAGAGAGAGAGAGAGAGAGAGAGAGAGAGAGAGAGAGAGAGAGAGAGAGAGAGAGAGAGAGAAATGTTAGCCAGAAGCAGAAGAAAGGAAGGTGAAAGCGAGAGAAACGGAGACAGGAAATGTGGAGAAGAATGAAGGAAGGAGAAATCATGGAGAAAGAGAGGAAGAGATAAAAGAAAAGGATGAGAGAGAGAGAGAGAGAGAGAGAGAGAGAGAGAGAGAGAGAGAGAGAGAGAGAGAGAGAGAGAGAGAGAGAGAGAGAGAGAGATGAGGAGAAAAATGCTGAAGGGAAAAAAGAAAGACAAGAAAAGAGGTTTAAGGAAAAAAAAGTGGAAGGAAAGTCAATAAAGAGGAGAGGAAGTAAAGAAGAAAGAAGAGAATGGAGAATAAGGAAGGAAAGGAAGGAAAAAAGGGAGGAAAGAAGGAAAAAAGAGACAGAAATGAGAAGTCTTTTATTTTTACGAATTTATGGGAAGGACAAGTTAGTTTTTCCCTCCTTTTGTTGTTGTTGTTGTTGTTGATATTGTTGTTGTTGCTGCTGTTGTTTTTGTTGTTGTTGTTGTTGTTGTTATTGTTGTTGCTGTTGTTGTTTTTGCACTAAGCTAACGTACACGTTGACATACACACACACACACACACACACACACACACACACACCAGTAGCTAACAAACAACACGGAATTTCCATTATGAATTAAATACACTGAGTGAATATGAATAAACACACACACACACACACACACACACACACACACACACACACACACACACACACACACACCAACTTTCAAAATAGCAGTAAAGACAGGAAGCGAAAAACACACTCACAAAAAAAAAAAAAAAAAACACGGAAAAAAAACGAGAAAATCAGAAAAAAATGCCAAGTTCCGGAACCAGAGAAAGGAAAGCAAGTTTGTTGTTCCCGCCAAACTGGAAAAAGAGAGGGGGAAAAAGAGAAAAAGGGAGAAAAAGTGTAAGTAATGGTTTAGTTCTGGACTCGCTGTCGTTGTCAGGAAGGAGCGAAGCATCAGGTGAGGAGGAGGTGAGGGAGAGGTGAGGTGAGGTGAGAGAAGGAAGAATGGGATGAAGGATGGAAGGAAGAAAGTTGATGAGGGAGAGGTGAGGGAGAGTTAAAGGAGAGGTGACAGTGAGATGAGGATAACGTGAGGGTGTTAGAGAAAGTGACGTGATGGAGAGGGTGAGGTAAGACTGAGGTGAGGGTGGAGTAAGGGATGAATGGGCGGGGGAGGGAGAGGCCAGGGTGACGTCAAGGGGAGGTCTGGCCGCGTCCCCAAGTTGTAATGAAAAAAACCTCCATTCTTGCAGGGGACGAACACAACTGCCCATTCCCCAGGCCATGCATTTCCCCTTCCACTCCCCAGGCCCTCCATTTCCCCTTCCACTTCCTTAATGCTCTTTTCCTGTGTACTCCCTCCACTTCCCTTCACTCTCCCTTCACCTGAAACTCCACTCGTCCACTAAATTCTCTATATGTTTTTGTACCAGTCGTCGCAAATCCACTCCCTTCTGCACCCACTCCACTTTCTTAGTCCTCCACGTGTTCTCTATACTTCCACTTTGGCATCCATCTTTATCAGTCCCTTCTCTTTCTCTACACTTCTCCCTATCCTCTTCCCTATACATCCACTTCCTCCTAAGCTTCCTCATTTTCTCCCCATCTACACCAAACCACTAGCCCTTGCAACGCTTCCACCCACAACTCCACTAACCTTCCACCACCTCTTCTTTCTACTCCAAGCTCTAAAAACCGTCGTCTACCCGCTGTTCTCTCCTCTACCCACAACTCCACCCATCCACTCACACCTGCAGGCTCTCCATCAACACCTCTCGCCTCCTTCACCTTTTTTACGAGCCACACAAAGAGGACGGATTGGTCATTCTCGCGGCAACAAATTCTTTCGCCTCAGGTTTGGTCTCCACGCACCCCAGCGCCGCCACGCAACACAGTGACTCGCCGCTTTAATGGCCCAGCTTGCCTCAATTACATCCAGCAGTGGGAAAATAATTAACACTTCTATACCGCCACGACAATATGATACACGTCGAGACACGAGAGTAGAAGTGGAAAGTAATTATGGTATTGAGAGAGTCACCTACCTCTGTTTCTTGTAAAGGTTATCCAGTTTATACAGTGAGTTATTTATTTTTGTCTTTACCTGTCCTGTGTATTGGAGTCTGAACTAATGGTTTGTGTTCGTTATTAAGAAAATTAGAAAGTTTATGCATTTTTTGCTAAGAGAATCGAGGAGCCTATACTAAAGATGTAAAATTAATTAAGGGAAGATGCATGAAGCTATTAGGCCTACACGTGGCAGTCCCTATATCTAATCAAAATCGTGTTAGAATCTATTATGTTTTGTCTAATAATCTCTTTTTTTCATTAAGAGAATCCCAACCTTCATGTACTTTACGTCACTAAAACCCAGGCGTTTATAAGAGACAATTCTAATCCACCTCACGTATCTGAATATGTTACGTGGTGCATAAAACTGTATTTATCAAGAGAATCCAAGAGTTTATAATAGAGGTGTAACTTTAAAATCTATCACGCTATGAGTTCTTTTGTGCATCAAAATTTTGTTAGGGGAATCCACGAGTTTATAATGGAGGTATAATTTGTAATGAAAGTCCCATATCAAGATCTATCAAGTCATATCAAAAGGTCTATTTTTTTAGTAGCGAGTCCTAACCTTGAGACCTTTAGTGCATCAGGAGCTTGTTAAGACAATCCAAGGCCTTATGAAACATATAATTTCTAATGAACGTCGCATTTCAGAATCTATCACGCCAAGGCAGAAGGTCTATTTTCAACAGCATCAAGAGTCAAGAGCCTGAGTCTCGCGGCGTCTCCTTCAGTTGATAGGGAAATCTGCCGCGTGTCTTGGGGAGATGAAGCTCAAAAATCGTAATCTATAGAGTAGGGGAAGCCGTGCAGATGCCAAGGACTTCCACACACAGAGGTCGCCGAGGTTACTGAGAACTCCCATATTTGCCGTAGAAATAAAAAGGAAAAATCTGGGTTATTCGTAAGTTGTAAAGTCTGTTCTTGGCTTTTATGTTCCCTGACTCTTTTCTTTTTCCTTGTCGAGTGTTATTGTTCTTTTTATTGGTTCGTTTATTCGGTGTTGTTTCCTGCCTCGTGATGGCGGGACCGTGCCTCGCTAGGATCCTTCGCTTTGAGTGTCCAACGTATACTTTTTTCAGATTGGACAGTGTAGATAGTAGATTAAATAGTTAACAATCTCGGGAGGACAAACAAATCAAATGCTCCTTACTTTTCCTCTCTTCCTTCCATTTTCTTCTTTTCTTTTTCTTCCCATTCTTTCTTCCTCCTTCCGTCTATTTCTTTCCATCTATATATTTCTATTATCCTATTTTCCTTCCCTCCCTTCCTCCTTCCCTTCCTTCCTTCCATCCTCCCATCCTTTTTTCTTTCCATCCCTTTCCCCCTTCCTTCCTTCCTTCCCTCTTTACTCCCAAGCTTCCTCCCTTGACCCCATCCTTCCATCCCTCCTTCCTTTGTAATCTGTACCTAAACTAGTTACAAACACTGGCTACCATCTATACAAGCCCCCTGTTCTGTATAATTTCCTACGGTTACACAATCCTCTCTCTGTTCATGCAGTGAGGCAGACACACTAACACGCTCACACACGCTTGAATATTCCTCTTATTTATTTTTTTATTTCATAGTTTTCATTCTTCACCGAGGTACACGTGGCAGTGACCCGCGGAACCAATTCTCCGGCGCCGTATTCGTTCTCACTCAACCAAGGTTTTGTTCTGTATATCCTGACTCTCTCTCTCTCTCTCTCTCTCTCTCTCTCTCTCTCTCTCTCTCTCTCTCTCTCTCTCTCTCTCTAGTATGTTTTTTTTTCTCTCCCTCTCTTCTCCTATCAGTGTTTTTTCTTGTTTATGGTTTTCTTATCGCGAATGAGATCTTGGTCTCTCTCTCTCTCTCTCTCTCTCTCTCTCTCTCTCTCTCTCTCTCTCTCTCTCTCTCTCTGCAATTCGCTTCTCTCTACTTATGCCCTTTTCCTCTCTTTCAACCCAGTTATCTTTATCTCTCCAGCTTTCCCTCTTTCCAGTCCTCCTTCTTTTCATATCCCTTCTCTCTCCACAACCCCTTTCTAACCCTTTCTTTCCTTCCACACCCTCACTCTCCAGTCATCCATCTCCCTATCTCCCTTACCCTCTTCCTCCCTCGTCTTAGCACCTCCTCTGTCACTCCCTTTGTGCGCCTCGACAATGCGGCAGGTGGAGCTGAAGGTCCGTGTCCCGCTCATCCCTACAAGGCATCCCTGTGATTGGGTTCAGTGCTAAATGTTCTGTGAAGCGTGACTCGAGTTTGTTCGGACCAGCGAGGCTGAGTAAAGGCGCTAGGAGTTGTCATTATGATCGGTTAAGGTGATGAAAGGATAGTATAGATGGGAATGTTTTGTGTGGTTTTGGTGATGGATGAAGAGGGAGGAAGGGAGACAGAAATGAGACAGAATTTCTGAAAAAGACAGAGAAAAAGACAGACAGGAAAAGTGATAGAGGTAGAGACACAGAAAGATACACACACAGACAGAAAAAGACAGAGAAGCACGGGGAAAGAGATAGAAACAAAGAAAGACACAAAGACAGACAACACAAAAAAAAAAACACAAAAAAACACTGAATAACAAAACTAAACCCAAACCTTTCCAGACACCAACACAGAACACACACACACACACACACACACACACACAAAAAGACAAAACTACGACAAAAACTCACTATTAAAACCTGGAGAGAGAGAAAAAAAATCACTCTCAAAAAAACACCACAAGATAACACCAACTATTCCCTTCCTGTTACAATAAACGGAGGAATTTTTTGACCACTTTTAACACGCTAGTTTCAACCGAGTCCTGTCCGTGCATGGGAACTGCTTCCTTTCCGCCGCGTCTGCTGGAAGGAACGAATATTTACTATCCTGAAAAGAGACCTGAGAACACACTGACTTGGTAATTGTACGAGCGGTTTTAACAGAACGTGTGGAATTGTTTAAGTGCGTGTGCGTGTGTGTGTGTATGCGTGTGCGTGCGTTTATCACGTTCACTCTCCTTTACGCGTTTTATCTCGCGGAAAACGACGTGATAGAATCCATGAAAAGCGCAAATTACCCTGCGCAGAATCCTTAGAGGGTGAAAATGCTAGGAGGCTTTCTTTCCTTATGTATTACTTGTCATTCCTGAGAGAGAGAGAGAGAGAGAGAGAGAGAGAGAGAGAGAGAGAGAGAGAGAGAGAGAGAGAGAGAGAGATTTAGTTTCATGAGACGAGGCCTGAGGAACATTTGTGGTACTTGTGTGTGTGGGAATAATCTCTCTCTCTCTCTCTCTCTCTCTCTCTCTCTCTCTCTCTCTCTCTCTCTCTCTCTCTCTCTCTCTCTCTCTGACTCAAGCTCAAGATTCTGGATAGGTTTTTTCCCCCAAAATTTAATCTTCTTAACCTTATATTACGGGGCGCACTAAGAGGGGTGATAATAGGACCGCGGGGAGGACGGAGGGGGAAAGAGGCAGTAATCCCACGCAGAATGAAGGCACTCCTGGAATCCTCTCCCGCAGCGACATCAAAAACACATTTATGGCTCAGTAACTCATCAGAAGCGTATTTCACTGGCTTCTTGGCGGGAAAGACTAGATGGAGACTGAGAGCGGGTGAGTGAGAGCGATGTTAGTAAATTTGCGGATGACACAAAGATAGGTAGATTAATTAGGTCAGAAGCGGATGCCATCGCCTTGCAGACAGACTTAGATAGAATGAATGAATGGACGGATAGATGGCAAATGCAATTTAATATCAATAAATGCAAAGTGCTTAGCGTAGGTAGAGGAAACCCACACAATAGGTACACATTAAACACCCAAACTCTGGTAGGTACAGGGTACGAGAAAGATTTAGGAGTTATAGTTAGCTCTGAACTCCGTCTAGGGAAACAATGCATAGAAGCCAGAAACAAGGCAAATAGGGTACTAGGATTCATTTTTAGGAGTGTTAAAAGTAGAAGGCCGGAAGTAATATTAAAGTTATACTTGGCGCTGGTCAGACCTCATCTAGACTACGCTGTGCAGTTCTGGTCCCCACATTACAGGAAAGATATAGGTCTATTAGAATCAGTACAGAGGAGAATGACTAAAAGGATCCAGGGGATGAGGAGTATTCCTTACGAAGCGAGGTTGAAGCGGTTAAATTTACATTCTCTAGAGAGACGTAGGTTAAGAGGGGACCTGATAGAAGTCTTTAAGTGGTATAGGGGTTATAACAAGGGAGATGTAAGCAAAATTCTTAGGATCAGCAACCAAGGTAGAACAAGAAATAACGGGTTCAAGCTTGAAAAATTTAGGTTTAGGAAGGAGATAGGAAAAAATTGGTTCTCAAATAGAGTGGTAGATGAGTGGAACGGACTCAGTAATCATGTAGTTAGTGCCAGGACACTAGAGAGCTTTAAGAGAAGATTAGACAAGTTTATGGATGGGGATAACAGATGGAAATAGGTAGGAGTGTTTCATACAGGGACTGCCACGTGTAAGCCTGGTCGCTTCTTGCAGCTTCCCTTATTTCTTATGTTCTTATGTTCTGAGAGACTGAGAGGGTGAGATAGACAAGGGGTTGGTCGGTTTTGGGTCTCAGTTAGACGGTTGTAAAATGTAATAGTTATCCGATGCGAGACACGACAGAGATCTCAGTTATCTTAAAATCTTTCTTTTTTTTTACTTTTTTTTTCTTGCTTGGTATCTTATCCGCTTTTGTTGTTGTTGTCTTTAGTCATCGTTTAATTTTGATACTTTTCTTTCTCTCCTTTTTTTCTTTTTTTCGATACTCTTAATTACTGTCCCTCTCTTCTTTCTTCTTTCCCCTCCTTAATGTACTTTTCCCCTCGTCTTTCTCTAAGCCATCCAGTCACCTTTTCATTATTTCTCCCTCTCCTTTCATTCGTTCATCTCCTTTTACTTATCCTGATGTCCTTTTCTCCAGTCTCTCCACATGGCACAATACCTGATGATGTCTTGAAGCCCCTTGCTACCTAACAAACACGTCGCCTCGTCGCCTCAGTAATGTTACCTTCTGGGCACTCATTCACAGAGAAGAGACACGAGGGAGGGAATAATTCATGTCTTAATAGCAGTGTCCTTTGGGTTCTTTACATATCGATTATCTATTAAGACCAAGAACAATACGATTCTCAATATGATTCCCAGCCACTCATTCACAAGCAAAGAAGAGGCGCGAGGGAAGGAGAATTCAGGTTTTAATAGCGGTGTCCTTTGAGTTCTCTATATATCGATTATCTATCACCTGAGGCCCTTGTGGAGACAGGTGATACTGACGCTCTTCCCTTCGGCGTTCTTGAAAGGGAGGCAAATGGAAAGTAATCTCAAGTAGCTTTTTTCTCTCTCTCTCTCTCTCTCTCTCTCTCTCTCTCTCTCTCTCTCTCTCTCTCTACACCTTAGGGTTGTTTCTACTTATCTATTAGTTTATTTTGTTTTTTTATTGGTTAATGGTGGTCTAGGGCACAAAAAAGAGTAAAAACAAGGTAGAATCTTAAGTTGCTTATAATAACGCTCCCAGAAACGAAACTATAGAAGAAAATAAAAATAGCCAATTTGAGAGAGAGAGAGAGAGAGAGAGAGAGAGAGAGAGAGAGAGAGAGAGAGAGAGAGAGAGAGAGAGAGAGAGAGAGAGAGAGGGGCTCGTTCATAAAGCCACTCCCAAGAAGAAACTGCAGAATAATCAAAACACTTAACCAATTTAGTCTCTTCTCTAATGTTTGGAATGAGACAACTGTATCCAAAGACTGAACTGAGATGATGTTTCTACCAGTTACCGTCAACATACACACACACACACACACACACACACACACACACACACACACACACACACACACACACACACACACACAGTAAACTACGGGAAATGAACCAAAACACAGTAATTTAATCAGCTTCCTTACAGTCGAGTTGTTGCAAATTGAGATGTTTGTACCAGTTACCATCAACACACACACACACACACACACACACACACACACACACACACACACACACACACACACACTCTCGCGCACCCACCCACTCTTCCACTCACCCACCCACCCACCCACCCTCAGCCACACACACACACACAGACACACACACACACAGACACACACACACACACACACACACACACACACATACACAATGCTGTCAGCCTGCATGTACGTAAATCCTGTTGGGTAGAGAGCCGGATTACCAAGAGCCGTGCCCCGCGACGAGCCACACAACACAAACACTCCACGCAGCACACACCCACCCACACACCTGTCCCACCCAAACAATACAAAAAAGATATAAAAATGTATATAAAAAAAAGTAAACGCCACTACTGCATACAACCAACGTAGACAAATAGACGCTGCAAAAAAGGAGACGGAAAAAAATATAAAAAATATCTAGTGGTCTTCTTTTGAAATGTGAAAAAGAAAGTGGTTTCCCAGATGTAAAAAAAAAAATGAAATAAAAAAAGAGTGAATCTGCTTTTTTCCCCCTTTTTTTTTCATCCGTGACTGAAAAAGGTTAATTAACACAACGGCAGGTATCTCAGAGCCAACACCTGCTTCTTTTCTTTAATGTATCTGCTTCTCTAATGACCGAGGGAAAATTTGGTCTGGCAAAGAAGACGGACAGGGAGAGAGAGAGAGAGAGAGAGAGAGAGAGAGAGAGAGAGAGAGAGAGAGAGAGAGAGAGAGAGAGAGAGAGAGAGAGAGAGAGAGAGAGAGAGAGAGAGAGAGAGAGAGACAGAGAAAAAGTGGTCATGATTTTAATTAATATATCACACAATTACCCGCTACAATACAATGGAATAATTACGCAATAAAAAGTGCAGTGTAGCGGCGGCGGTGATTCCAATAGACAACGAAACAACAATTAAAATGAGTCTTTATGTTCGGGGTTTTATGCGCAGCGTGAGGGAGTGAACACTGTGCTGGGATGAAGTGGATGGATGGACTGTGTGTGTGTGTGAGAGAGAGAGAGAGAGAGAGAGAGAGAGAGAGAGAGAGAGAGAGAGAGAGAGAGAGAGAGAGAGAGAGAGAGAGTATACCCTTGTCACACCAAACACTAATCGCTTCTCGGCACTAACACTTTCAAATAGACACGAAAATTTTGATTGGATGACATAAGAGCTAAATTCAGTTGTTTAAATGACATTGTATTGAAGGAAGAAAAAGCACACTATAAAATAAGAAAATAAAGATACTCATGGAAAACAAAAGAAAACAAGAACAAAATTACAGCAGAAAACCAATTAATGTTAACATAATTAAGGAGAAAAATAACTAAAACTGACCAGAATTTCAGAAAGCGAGCGAGAGAGAGAGAGAGAGAGAGAGAGAGAGAGAGAGAGAGAGAGAGAGAGAGAGAGAGAGAGAGAGAGAGAGAGAGAGAGAGAGAGAGAGAGAGAGATAAATGACATAATGATTAGATTAAAGACAGCTCCCCTACAGCCAGGACAAGCCAGCATCCCAGCGGGCACCCACACCTCTTCTCGCCTTTGTCTTCTGTCCCTCTTCCTCTTCTAAATCCCCCGACACCTTTCCTCTCCTTCTTTATTCAGGTTTTCCCTTTCTCTTTGATCTCCTTCAATTCTCTTTCCTTCACCCTTCTTTCCTTCTCCCTCGTTCTTCAATTCTCCTTTTTTTCTTTCTTTCTTGTCCACTTGTCAGATAATCGTTATTTTATCTTCTTGATCTGCTTTGTTCGGTCATTTATCTTTCTCTCTCGTTTTTTCTCTCTGATTCATTGATGGGGTTCACTGATATAGCTTTTTTCTTACATCACAATACACTTTTTCTTTCTTCTTTTCTTTTATAAATAGTTTCTTTCCTTTCCAGTTTTCTTCAGGAGCATCACTATAAAATGGTGAAGATTTTTTTTTGTATACATTTCTAGTTGTTTTTTTCTCCTTTTTTGTCTTTTTAAAACTTTTTATTTTTTTCTCCCTTTCCTCTCTCTCATCTACCTCTCCCCCCTCTCTCTCTCCCTAACTTCCATTTGAGTAGAGGCACTGATTCTCTCTCTCCCTTCCCTCCCTTCCTCCCTCCCTTTTCCTCCCTCCATGACTAGACAGAAACGCCCTCCCTTCTCTCCCTCCTCTAGTCACTTCCTCCCTTTCTACTTTCCTCTCTCCTCCTTCCGCCTCTGCTTACCTCCTACCATCCTCTTTTCTCCCTCCTCCTCCTGCTCCTCCTCCTCCTCCTTACTTCACTACCAAGACACGCGCAACATCCCTCCGTTAACTGCCTTTTTTCCCTCCTTCCCTACCACTATCATCTATTTTCCCTGCTTCTTTTCTCCCTCGCCCTCGGTTCCTCCTCTCTCTCGGTACTGGTTCCCCGCCTCAAGTTTCCTCTCGTAGTTTCCTCCCCCTCGAAAGGACAGTGAGAGAGCGGCCACCCTTCCGAGTCTTCGCTTTCACAGACGAATAAAAGGGCAATAAAAAAGCCAGCAGGAGAAATTATACGTAGCAATATTCGAAAGCGTAGGGCAGAGCCGTTTTATTGTCATATTACGCCTCGCAGGGATAAAAAAAAAGAAAAAGGGAACTGGACGATACACACACAAAAAAATAAAGGAAAAATACAAGACAAATATACAAAGGGAGAAAAAAGGAAGGGGAAGAGATGCAAAAGCTAAATGCCAACTGAATGCAGGAGGTGATAACAGGTAAAGGTACCGAAAAAATGGGAAAAAATAGTAGGAAACGTGGATAAGGTAGGAAAGGTAGGGGGACTTTAAAATATTGTGGTGATCTGGATGGAAATGGGAAAAAAAGAAGTATGGCTGTTTTATACATGGAAATAAAAAAAAGATGTGTTAGAGATACAGGATGAAACGTGTGAAATTAATGAAAATCAAGGAAAATGATTAAAAAATAAGGGAGAAGAAAATTTAAAAGCAACAACAACAACAACAACAACAACAACAACAACAACAACAACAACAACAATAACAACAACTACTACTACTACAACAACTACTACTACTACTACTACTACTACTACTACTACTACTACTACTACCACCATCAATGATACAAATAAAGAACATTCCTTTTCTTTGATCTCTTTGTTATTATTTCCCTCTCTTTTTCCCTCTCCTCCCCTACCTACCCCTTCTCCCTCGGAACTCTCCCCCCTCTCCCTCCAAGCCAGAAATCAATAACAGTCATAGACGAAACCTAACCCAACCTTCCCCCTTCTCCCCTTGCCCTCCCCTCCCTCCTCCCTTCCAGGTATCCAAGAGGTATCAACCAATGGTAATTGATTTTATTGATACACACACACACACACACACACACACACACACACACACACAGGAGTAGCTATATATGTGTGTGTGTGTGTGTGTGTGTGTGTGTGTGTGTGTGTGTGTGTGTGTGTGTGTGTGTGTATACAGTTGCCAATGCAGAATAATGACGTTTTAAAATGTGACGTGTTGGTTAAAAATACAAAAAAATAATAAAAAAAAAACGCGACAGAAATTATAAAGCAAATGTGATATCTTGTGACGCTCTTTTTCTTTTCCTTTTTTTTTTGTCACTGGCGTCACTTTTTTTTATCCTCGTTAATTTTTTATATATATTTTTTTCGGGTTCTGTGTTCTCACGGGGCGATAATTTATATGAGGAGTGGAAGAAAGGCCTGGTGTAATTAGTGGCTGGTTTAGTGACGCTTTGAAGTCTGTCTGTGTGTGTTTGTGAGTGATAAGTGTGTGTGTGTGTGTGTGTGTGTGTGTGTGTGTGTGTGTGTGTGTGTGTGTGTGTGTGTGTGTGTGTGTGTGTGTGTGTGTGTGTTTGTAGAGGGAGGGAGTAGGTAGGTATGTGTGAGTGTGTATGTGTGCGTGTCCTCTCTCTCTCTCTCTCTCTCTCTCTCTCTCTCTCTCTCTCTCTCTCTCTCTCTCTCTCTCTCTCTCTCTCTCTCTCTCTCCACTGCAGAGGGAAGGGTGCTGACTCGATACCTGGCGACCGCCCAACTCCACCCACCTCCACCAGAACCACACCCCTCGCTCCCCCTCTCCCCTCTCACTCCCCCTCTCCCTCTCCACACTCACTTCCCTCTCATCTTCCCTTTGTCCACCACACTCACTTATATCTCTCCGTCTCCCTTTCCCCTCACTCTCACTTTCTCTCCCTTCCCGATACTGTTACTTCTCCCCTCTTCCTCTTCCTTCTCATTCTCTCTTTGTCCTCCACATTCCTATCTCTCTCTCTCTCTCTCTCTCTCTCTCTCTCTCTCTCTCTCTCTCTCTCTCTCTCTCTCTCTCTCTCTCTCTCTCTCTCTCTGATATCCTTCCTTCCCATCCTCTCCCTCCAGCTCGCCACGCCCACTCACTGTCCTCTTACTCTCCCCTCACTTTCCCCTCTCCCTATGTTATCAAAAGCCTGCTGCGGCCCCGCCCTCTCTCGCTCTCCCTCTCCCTTGTTTCCTCCTCTCTCTTCCCCCTTCCCCATCTTCATATCGCGTACATCTCAGAAAGTTTCCCTCTTCTTCCTCTTCCTTCTCTTCCTTTCCTTAACTTTTCACTTTCTTCCCTTTCCCTCTCAAGTTTTATCTTCTTCCTTTCCTTTCCTTATTTTTCAAACACTTTCTCTCCCATTCACTGTGAAAATAACGTAATGTTGTTATCATTAGGCACAAAAGGATATTTCACTATTAAATATATATATTGATTTTTTTTTCATTCGAGTCTTTTTCTTTCAATATTTTTAGTTTTGTATATTCGTATTGTTAGAATTGATGTCTGTATGCCTGTCTATCTGTCTGTCTGTCTGTATGCCTGTGTCTGTCTGTATGTTTGTCTGTCTGTCTGTCATCCTGTTTACCTGTTTGTCTGTCTGTCTATCTTCCTGTCCATTTATCTGTCTGTCTATCTGTCTGTCATTCTGTTTACCTATCTGTCTGTCTGTCTGTCTGTTTATCTGTCTACATGTATGTATGTATGTATGTATGTATGTATGTATGTATTTATGTATGTACGTATGTATGTCTGACTCTCTCATGTTGCGACAGTAGAACTCTAACCAATCACTCCTCTCTCTCTCTCTCTCTCTCTCTCTCTCTCTCTCTCTCTCTCTCTCTCTCTCTCTCTCTCTCTCTCTCTCTCTCTCTGAAGAACGAGGCAAGGTGAGGACCATAACTCTCCCATTTTGGGCACTTAGGACTGCGTCTACTGCCGCTGGTGTGAGCCGCTGATGCATTGGACACAGGCACGCTACCTCTCTCTCTCTCTCTCTCTCTCTCTCTCTCTCTCTCTCTCTCTCTCTGGTTGTAGGTCAAGCCTCGTAAAACTGCAAAACAAAAATCAATGCCGATGAAAAGAGAGAGAGAGAGAGAGAGAGAGAGAGAGAGAGAGAGAGAGAGAGAGAGAGAGAGAGAGAGAGAGAGAGAGAGAGAGAGAGAGAGAGAGAGAGAGAGAGAGAGAGAGAGAGAGAGAGCACTTCAGTGTGATGCAGCAAGCTACACTTTATCCCTTGAAATGTTCCTAGGATGCAAGGGTTTCCTGTCTCATGAATAGGAGGAGGAGGAGGAGGAGGAGGAGGAGGAGGAGGATATGCAGTAGGAGGAGGAGGAGGAGGAAGAGGGACAAAGCTGCAGGATGAAGAGAAGGAAGAAGAGGTGCAAGAAGATAAACCAGGAGGAGGAGGCGAAGAAGAAGAGGAAGAGGAAGAGGATACTGCCAAGATAAACAAGATGAAGGAAGAAAAATAGGGAGACAGCAAGGGAGAGGATGATGAGGATTAGGAGGAGGAAGAAGAGGAGGAAGAGGAGGTGGTGGCGGTGATGAAGACAGGGGACGAAAAGGAAGAAAAGAAAAATACTTGCAATAATATTTCTGAAGTTACATTATTTTTTTTATTTCCTTCTTCGTTAACCATCATCTTATTTTTACTTCAATTGATCTTACTTTCAAAATTCCACTAATTATTGCACAGAAAAGAAACACAGTCTTCTTTCCTCTGCTCCTTTATCTTATTTCCCTTTTATTCATGTTTCCTTTACATCTTCTTTTTCCCCTCCTCCTCCTCCTCCTCCTCTTCATTATTTTGCTACTTGATTTTCTCTTAATTTGTCTCCTTTTTTTCTTTCTCTCTCATTAATTACTCTTATCTTGTTTTTTTTTATGCTTTCTCTTTTATCGTGTCTAATTTTAGTATGTATTAATTTCCTCTCTATTGATGTTTTTATTTTTCCCTCTTTCGTTAATTTATTTTGCTTTGGTTACAATTACTCATATTTTTTTTTTATGTAATTCTCATTATGTTTTTCTTCCCTTCTTCGTCCTCTCCCTTATTTCTCTCTATCTTTTCTTTTTTTCTCTCTCTCAATATTTCATCTTGTAATTATTTAAGTCTTTGTTATTAACCTTAATTTTCTACTTTGTTCTCTTTTCTTCGTATTCTTTCCTACCTCTCTCTATCCATGTTTTTTTCTCCCTCATTATCTTATCTCCTAATTATTCACATCTGTTTATAACTTCCTCATTTTACTTTTCTTCTGTTCTTTATTCTCTTCCTTATTTCTCTTTATTCATATCTTTCCCCCTCTCTATCTTATTCATATCTTATTATTTTTTTCCTCTTCTTCCTTTCTTCTTCGTCTTCCTCTCTTCCCTTTTTCCTTCCCACCTTGGAATATGAGAAGAGGTGAGGAGGAATGGGAATATGATACCCCTTCACCTTCCATCACCACCACCACCACCACCACCACCACTGCCTCTACTATGCTCAAAGGCCTCACAGTTAACACACATTTGCTAACACGAGTAGTAATGAAGCACAGGAGACTTATAGAGGACAGGTTTCAGAGTGATTATACTTTCTAACACACACACACACACACACACACACACACACACACACACACACACTAGCAAGGTCATAAAGAAAACGGGTGTAAACAAAAGTGAAGCGTATTAAAAGGGCAGACAATAATAATAAGAAAAAAGTAACCAAAAAGAAAATTAAGGACTCGACAAATGAACTACAAAATAAACCAAGAGAAAAAAAAAAAAAAGAGAGAGAAAAAATATAAACCCCAAATTTTGATGGCACAAGTAAAGAAAAAGGGGAAAAAAGGAACCAGAAAACTCAAATAATTCTTCCCATCAAAAAAAAAAAGTGAAAGAAAGAAAAGAAAAACTGCAAACTCCCTCCTAAAAAAAAAACTCGTACAATCGCGTGTATTCTCGTACCGCCACAAGCGTTAGGGGGCTGTATGTGTCTATGCGCTTGGCAATCATCGTGCATCAGGCAACAGAGGCGGCCATTAGGAGCCCAGCTAGACAGATAATGAATCATTCGCTTTTGAGCATAACAACCACCACTGCCGGAAGCGAGAGAAAGAGAGAGAGAGAGAGAGAGAGAGAGAGAGAGAGAGAGAGAGAGAGAGAGAGAGAGAGAGAGAGAGAGAGAGAGAGAGAGAGATGTATAGAAATGAAAAACAAAGAAAACTGAATAATAATACCTAAAAAAGAGGGGAAATTAAAGAAAATATGAGAGAAGGGTGATGAAAACAGAGAGAGAGAGAGAGAGAGAGAGAGAGAGAGAGAGAGAGAGAGAGAGAGAGAGAGAGTTATTGCTTCGAATGGTTAGATAGATTTCCTGTTACGGATTCCACAAGATTTATGCGCAAGGAAAGTCTCTGCCTGACACGTCGCGCCACTAAATCAACTCACTTAGCACTCTCCTGCCGCCCACTCCAGCCTGATGCTATTGTGCTAGTGCTCTCTCTCTCTCTCTCTCTCTCTCTCTCTCTCTCTCTCTCTCTCTCTCTCTCTGACTCACTTCACGATATTTTCCTTTCTTGGTTTGGTTTTGCTCTTCCTGACATTGCCAAGACCACTATCTTCTCCTCCTCCTCCTCCTCTTCTTCTTCTTCTTCTTCTTCATCTTCTTCCTGATTCTCTTTTCTATTATTTTTTATTATTCTCTTTTTAATCTTGCAAGGGTTTCGGATTCCTTCCTCCTGGTATCCTACGCGCCATCCAACACTCCCTCGCTCTTGGTATCCCTCTGCACCCATCCTGTCTCTACCTATTTTTACCTTTTATTTTTATTGTTTTTCTTTTTTTCTTTCGTGTCTCGTACAGTCATGCATTGCTGCGCCCTTCCTCCTCCTCCTCCTCCTCCTCTTCGCCCTCCTCTTCCATATCGAGTCAGACCCTGCAGGCACCTCCAGGAACAATAAAGGGAGAGAGAAAGAGAGAAAGGAGGAAACAGAAGACAAAAAGAAGAAAAAAGTGACCTCTCCCGATATCACAAACAGGTGACTGAGAACAAAAGACAATCGACACATGCGCCTTTCACTGAATTAATTAATGTTGACTGAATAGCAATACATTCATTTTTTTTACCCTTTGACGCGAACACTGATGCAAAATTACGTCACGCGCTTGTCTGCTTGGCTCTCTCGGGTGTTTTGTTGATGAGTTATCATAATAGAGCTCCTATTATTTTCTCTTCAACTCCCACGTCTCAAGGGAATGGAGTTAAATAAAGCAGTATTATCTTTTTCAATGGTATCTGGCACATGTTTCCTCAATAAAAAAAAATAAAAAAACAGACTAGGTATTCATTTTTTGTTCAATATTTGCCTCTATACTTTGCATTTGCTAGAAATCGGAAACTTTATTCTTTTTATCCCCTTTTCACATCCATGTCTTAAGGGACTGATATTAACCAAGGCAGTATTAGAAGAGTGGAGGGAGTGAGAACAAGAAGACAGTTAAGTTGTAGACACGCTGCTGGGACAAGTGGGAGGTGGACGGAGAGCTGTGGACCTGGGCAGACTGGCAGATAACAGAAGGTGGAGATCCATGGTCGCTAACGTCACTTAACTGGCAACCCGGTAAAGGTGAAGTATTAACACTCACTGCTTTCAGGCACATCTAATCCGCAAAGTACTCTCAGACATTTGGTGTTGTTCTAGTCACCTCTTAACATTGGCTGGAAACAGATAATCCGATCTTTTTATCAGTTACTTCTTTCCTGTAAGAGTACTAATGTTGTAGAGTGCTTCCAGTGTTGACAATCGCTGCATATCGAAGTGACAGCCACGAGTATGATCACAAAAGACTGACAGCAAAAGCACTGACCGAGTTATTCGAAGCTTTTAGTCCCAGTAGTTTCATATCCGTTGTGTTAAAATCTTTAGGGATATTCAATTAAAAGCGACGTACTCCAATTAGCAGTCATTGAGTTAACAACCAACAAAACAGACGCCCACAGGTCCTGCTGAGGCGTGGGCGGCGGGGAGGCGGCAGCAGGAACAAATTAATGGGGGACTTAAACAACGGTAATCATTAAAAAAACGCTATTGAAAACTTCCCCGCGGCTTATCTGCGCTGCCACGAACCGTTACTCATGATCAAGTTTTATATTGTTTAATGCAAGGATTCTGGCCAAGGGAAACAAAACGTCGAGGAAAAAGCAAACCCATATGAAATCCTACATAGGAAAGTCCAAATTTACACTAACCGCAGTAATTACTAACGATTTTTCACCTGCCTAACTTACGCTCCTATTCAGGTGAGTCAAAGGAACACAAGACAGAGCCAACAGCAGCATTCTTGTTGGTCCTTGTGAGACTTAGTAATAAGAGACACCAGCTAATCTAGAGTTAAGAGATGTAGGAAAGTAAAAGTGAGAGATAGAGATAAATAACAAAAACTGATGAAAGTAAACAAATCCACAAAAATAAATCCAGAATAAAAAGACCAAATTTACAGTAATCGCAGTAATGAACAGCGATATCTCACCTGGCTAGCGTACATTCCCTCCATTCATAATTGCACCTCCCTCCAGTTACATCAATCATTACTTTACTGATGATTCCTAACTTCAATGACTCTTAACTCGTACAACTTAAGCCGCCAGGGAATCAGGGAGGTACAAGTTTGAGGACAGGTGGGACGAGAGCAATTACTCAGAGCACAGGTGACACACGAGGAGACACAGACACACAGACACACAGACACACAGCACATAGACGGCGGGACAAGGCAGAGGAAGCAAGAAATTTAGCAGTATCGATCTAGTGCTGGTATCTTTTATTCCAATATTCTCCCTCTCTCCCCTCTCTCCCTCCCTTGTCGGCATCTGGAAGGGAGAGGCCATCACTTTCCCTTCCTCCTCTTTCTTCCTTCTCCCTTCCTTCCTTCAAAGATTGTTTACAGTAACCTCTTCGTTAGTTAGCGATAGCATCCTAGCTGGCGTGTAATTAATGACTTGTTTGATGTGTTTACGCCTCGCGCGGCAGCCTTAAAGAGGGAAGAAAGGGAGGGATAGCGAGAGGAAACGAGAGGATAAAGTGATACGTCATGCTGGTGATGTCAGTATGAGGGGAGGGTATGACGGAAGGGTACAAGGGGAGGACAAGGAAGCGACGTTAGATTGAGGGAAGACTGAGGGATGAGAAGCGTCGTGTTAAAGGGGAGATATGGAGAACAAGAACAAGAAGAATAAGAACAACAAAAAAGAGCAAGAAGAAGAACAACAAGAAGAAAAGGAGGAGGAGGAAGAAGAACAAGAACAAGAACAAAAACAACAAGACGAATACGAAGAAGAAAACGAAGCAGAAGATGAAGAAGTAAAAGACGATAATGAAAAAGAGAAGAGTAACCATCATCTGAATTCTATACCCAAAACGGCTTCAATTTTCCTCCCCTCCAGTCCCAAAAATACGAGAAAAGTTCGCTAAGATGACAAAGAGCAACAGCCGGAGAAAAAGGGAAGGAAAAAAAGCTGCTGTCGAGTTTTAAGAAGACGATCCAACCATGCCAATGTGTGTGTGTGTGTGTGTGTGTGTGTGTGTGTGTGTGTGTGTGTGTGTGTGTGTGTGTGTGTGTGTGTGTGTGTGTGTGTGTGTGTGTGTGTGTGTGTGTGTGTGTGTGTGCGATATCTTACGAAATTACAAATAAAAATGATAGCAAGTCGTAACAAGAGGTAATATAAGCTTTATATCTTCTGGCCAAGGGCAACAAAATTATGAAGAAAACGTCTCTATGCAAGTTTCTAAAGTAAACAATTCAAAAACGAGTCCAAAATTACAGAGAAATGTCTTGAAACCTCCCTTAAATTAGTCTGATACGATGAAAAACCTCATAAGGGACAAAATATCAACAGTTTATCCTATCTGTCCCTCTGTGACCAATTCCCAACTCATCCCCGTCACCTGCCCGTCTATTCCAAGCCACCATAATACTAGATTCCCGATACGGACCAAACAATAGATATTCTGGCGATAATAACCCATGCCTGTCCACTGCCAGTCTATTCCACGCCATCCCAACACTAGATTACTAGATTACTGAAACTGACTAAGCGATGGATATTTTTTGACGATAACAGCTGCACTCACTCACTCACGGAGCCTCACTCACTCCCGGCTCTCACTGGACACTCACTCACTCCCTCGTGACAGCATGAGGCCGACAAACAAGTGTTATGAGTATTATTGCGTGACATAAATACGAGCAATAGTTCCTGTGTTTGTGTCATGTTTGGAGAGAGAGAGAGAGAGAGAGAGAGAGAGAGAGAGAGAGAGAGAGAGAGAGAGAGAGAGAGAGAGAGAGAGAGAGAGAGAGAGAGAGAGAGAGAGAGAGAGAGAGAGAATGTGTATACTGGGGAAAAATCCATGACAGGAGCTTATATACTCGTTCCAAGGGAGAGAGAGAGAGAGAGAGAGAGAGAGAGAGAGAGAGAGAGAGAGAGAGAGAGAGAGAGAGAGAGAGAGAGTATACTTTTCCCTCGCCTCGCTTTTGCATTCAAGAGATCACTGACATGCGAAATCCGTGAGTGGAAAAAAAGTAATTACAAAACAATAAAACTCTGAAGTTTCACAACGTTAAAAGCCAACAAACTGAAACCAGACACACACACACACACACACACACACACACACACACACACACACACACACACACACACACACACACACACACACACACACACACACAAAACAGAGCCATAAAATAGTAGGACGAAAAAAACATGTACACACACACACACACACACACACACACACACACACACACACACACAGGACACCTACACAACTACACACACACACACACACATACACACACAGCTACACAGATCCATATATCAACACACACACACGAACACACACCGACATGGAGTCACACACCCAAACACTGCCGCTCCGACACACGCCAACGACCGTAAATCTGGAATGGAAACGAAAAAAAGAAAAAAAAGAAAAAAGAAAATACAAACAAACACACACTGAAAAAAAAGATGCAACTCCACGCAAATTAAAGGAAATAGGGTAAAAGGAGACTTGATTCCTTTATATAAACCTTAAAAAACACTAAAAAATCGGGTTGGATTCTCTTTATGCCTTAATACGCCACTAAGTGAAGCGATTTCCGTATATTGCTTCCTGTTTGTCAATTAAAGGTGATTTTTTTGTCCCTCCATTGAATTTAAACGACATGTAGCAGAGGGGAGTGTTTCTACTTAGATCTCTCTCTCTCTCTCTCTCTCTCTCTCTCTCTCTCTCTCTCTCTCTCTCTCTGGGCCATTACACATACACTAGAGAGCTTTATCTTTTGCCTCTTCTTTTTATTCAATTCACGAGGTTCGAGTGGATATGTACAACTCTTAATGGAGGAGGAGGAGGAGGAGGAGGAGGAGGAGGGCGAAAAAGATGAAGAAGAAGAAGAACAACAACAACAACATCAACATCAACAACAACAACAACAACAACAACAACATCAACAACAACTACATTACCTGAAGAAGCACTAAAACAAAAATAAATAAATGAATCCCACGTTACATCAGCATTTTTTATATATCTTCCTGTCATTTAAAGCAAGAATTAGGTAGAAATAATATGCCGTGTTTCATTAATACGTTAATTATCATCTTGTTCCGACTGTGGGAATAAATAACACTATATTTTAGAGCGAGAGAGAGAGAGAGAGAGAGAGAGAGAGAGAGAGAGAGAGAGAGAGAGAGAGAGAGAGAGAGAGAGAGAGAGAGAGAGAGAGAGAGAGAGAGAGAGGAATGGTTAGGATGGATGGAATGAGGAAGAGAGGGAGGAAAGATGATGAAGGAGAAAGAGAAATGAGGGGAGAGGAAGAGAGAGAGAGAGAGAGAGAGAGAGAGAGAGAGAGAGAGAGAGAGAGAGAGAGAGAGAGAGAGAGAGAGAGAGAGAGAGAATAGAGACATAAAATAATAATAAAATTTTCACCCTTCTCTCTCTCTCTCTCTCTCTCTCTCTCTCTCTCTCTCTCTCTCTCTCTCTCTCTCTCTCTCTCTCTCTCTCTCTCTCTCTCTCTCTCTCTAACAGTTCACCAATAAACACGCGCCCTTCCCTTGTAGTTTCTCTCGTTACAAGCTCAGGTAGGTGTCCAGGTGTAGTTCCTATGCATCGTGTTCTTCCTTACTGGTCGATAGGACATCAGTGCCTGCTTGTGGGCGACGTCACGCAATGCCACTGACGTCAGAGGCAATCAACACTGTGTAAAAATAGCGACCGGTGACGTCCATCTCTCGTTTTCTTTTCCCTTTTTATTTTCTTTATGAAATTTTTAAAGGGCGGCTTTTTTATTGTTACTTTTTTATATAGTTTGGTTTCTTGAATGATTCGCTGGTAGATAATATTGACAGTGACACACACACACACACACACACACACACACACACACACACACACACACACACACACACACACACACACAGGTCAATGTCTGAGGAAATGAGAACCTGAGCGAGAGAGAGAGAGAGAGAGAGAGAGAGAGAGAGAGAGAGAGAGAGAGAGAGAGAGAGAGAGAGAGAGAGAGAGAGAGAGAGAGATCAGGAGAAACAAGGACACATCAATGAATACAAAAGTGACAAAAGAATAAAGGAGATGAAGAAGGAAAAATAGTAAAAGCGAGGGAGGAAAAGGGTGATAAAGCGGTGACTCAGAAAATGAACGTCACTAACTAATGACGAGTTTGTGCAAGTGATAAACAAGAGAAGCTTTTAGAGGGAAAGTCACGCAGATTTTCAGAATAAAGGTTAAAGGAGGGAAAAAAAGGAAAAAAAAGTGAAGAAAGGAAAAAAAGGAGAAGGAAGCAGAAAATATAGACTGGCCAGGTGACAAAGAAAATCAAGACGAAGAAAGAGAACAAATAGGATGAAGAATAAGAGGAATAGGAAGAGCAAAAGAAGGATGGATAAGAAGGTAGAGAAAGGAAGAAGAAAAGAAGGGATAAAAAATAGACTGACACGACAGGTGACAAGGAAACTCAAGAAGAAGAAAGACGAGGAGTGGGAGGAAGAATAAGAGGAAGAGGAAGAGCAGAAGAAGAATGGATAAGAAAGTAGAGAAAGGAAAGGAAGGAAGGAAAAGAACAGATTGACAAGTGACAAAAGAATATGAAAAAGAAGGAGTAGGAGGAAGAATAAAAGAGAAAGACCAGAAGAATGGATAAGAAGATAAAAAAAAGAAGAAAAGGAATGAAGGGAAAAAAACTGACGAGTGACAAAGAAAATCAAGATGAGGAAAGAGGAGGAGAAAGAGGAAGAATAATATGAAGAATAAAAGTAAGAGAAAGAAGAGAAGGATGAACAAGAAGAAGAAAAGGAGAAGACATAATAAGATAGAAAGCAGAAACAGGGGAAAGACAGAAAGAGATAAAGAGAAAGAGGAAAAACATAAGAAGGTACTTTATGGATACAAGGAAGGGAAGATGATAACAAAAGAGAGAAAAGAATACAAGGGAGGACAAAAAATAACGAAGAATAAGCGAGAAGAAAGGAGAGGAATTAAAGAAGAGAAGACTACATATATAAAGTGAAATATATGACCGAAATAAATAGCAAGACAAAAGTTAAATGAAGTTGAGAGAAGTTAGGAGCAAGGAGAGAGAGAGAGAGAGAGAGAGAGAGAGAGAGAGAGAGAGAGAGAGAGAGAGAGAGAGAGAGAGAGAGAGAGAGAGAGAGAGAGAGAGAGAGAGAGAGAGAGAGAACACAGATAAACAATGAAAACAAAGAGGAACAGAAGCAAAGAGGAACAAACACAGACACAAAGACACGTACAAACAGAGACACAGAGAGACACAGAGAAAGGAAGATAAAGACACACAGAGACACAGATACCTTTGAAGCGTCACACTACGTCACACTTACGTAACAAAGGATCACCACTCACTCTCACCACCACCACCATCACGGAGGCTTGGTGACCTTGAGTGATGGGCCAGAAACTCAATAAATCAATGTCATATTACGGCAGGAAGGGTACAGCTAGGGACGCACAGGTAACAAGTAATTGAATCCACCTTTATTACTCGCAGACAGGTGTTGATCATCATAAATATTTGCTAGATCATGACGTTAGATTATTTTTAACGTCACACGAAAAAATAGATAAATAGATAAAATATGAAGAAGAAAACACGAATTTTGACATGATTTTTACCTATAGAGGTCTCGTTTTCATTCCAGTGTCCAAAGGGTGGTGTGATACAGGTATGTGATGTGCATTATTGATGTAGTGTATATATTTTGTATTGCATAGTATTTCATATACATATTTTCTGTGAAGCGTTTTTAAGAGGAAGGAAAGGATAGAAAGAAAAGCAAGGGTAAGAGAAGGAAAGAACAGAAAAAGTGATGAAAAGAGAAATAGATACAGTCGAAGGGATAAGAAAGAGGGTTCAGGTATGAAACAGAAGAGAGAGGAATATTGAGTAAAAATCGTGAAAAAAGATGAAGGCAAGTATTTTAAGCGGAAGAAAGAGAGATAAAGAGACGTAGAGAAAAGGGAATGGGAAGAACAGAAGATAAATGTGAGAGAAGCTGAAAGAAAAGGGAAGTAATACGAAAAGATATGATAGAGATTAAAGAAAGGTGCATGAAAAATTAATGAAGGAAGGGAAGGAAAGGGAGAAGGTGAGATGGTGAGAGGAAGAAGGTTACATGAAAGGGCAAGAGATGTAAAAAAAAAAAAAAGATAGAAAGATTAAAATATGGAAAAAGAAAAAAATAAAGAAAAATTCAGATCAGGTGAGATGGTTGTGTAGGGCGACATGATGGATGAAAGGGGGAAGAAAGGCGCGCGCACACACACACACACACACACACACACACACACACACACACACACACACACACACACACACACACACACACACACACACACACACACACACACACACACACACACACACACACACACACACACACACACACACACACACACACACACAGTACATAATTTCTGATCCCTTAACATTAAATTCGATTCCCTTTAAGCTTAAACATAATAAATCAAACCTAACCTATTAAAAAGAGACTCCTAAAACTGTCCATCCAAATTAGAAATAAAAAAAAAAGCATCATGTTAATAAAGTTTCTGATCTTTTAATAATTATCTCGATTTCCTTCAGGGTAAACAATAAAGGGATTAAACCACTCATTCCCTCACGAAAACTCACATAACTGACCATCAAAAAAAAAAAAAAAAAAAAAAATCAGGTAATTCAATACACAGTGTCTGAATCTTTATCAGTGACCTCGATTCCCTTCAGGCCAGAATATAAGGGATTAAACCCTCACTTCCACAAGAAAACTCCCATATTTACCCACCTTAAAAAAAAAAAGAAAAATAACAAACAGAATGAAGTAGACAATTTCTGACCCTTTTAACAGTAACCTCAAACCTCTTTACGCTATAACAAGGAACTAAACCACTAACCCCTTCAAAAATAAACCTCCCGCAACAACCTATTCAACAAAAGACATCAAAACAAAGCATAAGAAAGAAGCGAACAAAGATGCGAGGGGTGAACACTGAGCACCCACGCACTCAGAGCCAGGACTGTGGAGGCTGCGGGTTTGTTTACATAGGATAATGGATATGACCGACACGAGGGGGCGCTGCTACTCCTGCTGAAGAAGGGAGGACGATTTTATGCCATCAGTGCACCCGCCAGACTAAAGTTATGTAATCTGGGTCCGAGTGGTGAGATGAGATGAAACGCCGCGCTGTTTGGGCTAATCTAGTGGGAGTGGTGGTGATATTAGCAGTAGTGGTGGTGGTGGTGGTGGTGGTGGTGGTGGTGGTGATGGTGGTGGTGGAAGTAGTGGTGGTAGTTTTGTATTGATGGTTAGAGTGGTAGTGGTAAGTTTAGTAGTGGTAATAGTAGTGGTAGTAGTAGTAGTAGTAGTAGTAATTGAAATGAAAACAAGCTGGAAAAGACAAACATGACTAAAAAATAAAAATAAAATGAAAGCAGAAAAGACGTAAAGTGTAAGTAAGATGAGGTAAGATAAAGAGACAAAAATATCCCAAAAATCAAGGAAAACTGTAAAACAACGACAAGGAGCAACAGAACACAACACAACAAGAGCAACACACACACACACACACACACACACACACACACACACACACACACACACACACACTCCGGTTCTCGCATCCACAACACTCAGCATTTGGAAGACACTCGAGCCACAGAAACACAAACACACACACAAACAACTCAAACTGAAC